>NC_061783.1:22829007-22901507 GCF_022458985.1 Mugil cephalus | reverse complement strand
TTCTTTTCCTTCATCATATTCTTTTTCTTCTATATCCTACTCCTCCTCTTCTTCTTTCTATTCATCATGTTCTTCCTCATCTTCATCTTCACCTTCTTCCTCCTCCTCTTTTATTCTTCCTCATCTTCTTCTTTTCCTTCATCATATTCTTATTTATTCATGTTTTTCTACTGCCTCCTGTTCCTCTTCTATTTCAACTACATATTCACCCTACTCTTCTTCTTCTTCCTCATCTTCGTCTTCACCTTTTTCCTCCTCCTCTTTTTTTCTTCCTCATCTTCTTCTTTTCGTTCACCATATTCTTTTTCTTCTACATCCTACTCTTCCTCTTCTTTCTATTCATCATTTTCTTCCTCATCTTCTTCCTTTCCTTCATCATATTCTTCCTCTTCTTCTTTTTATTCATTTCTTCCTCCTCTTTGTCTTCATTTTCTTCTTCCTCCTTCTCATTCTTCATCATATTCTTCCTTATTCATCTTTTTCTTCTTCCTCCTGTTCCTCTTCTTTTTCTCCTACATATTCATCCTCCTCCCCTTCTTCTTTTTCCTCACCTTTTTTTCTTATTCTTCCTCTTCCAACAGACTCAACTCAACTGTGTTTAAAAAGTGTCAATAACAAAACCAATTGTCTCAAGAAGAGGAGGAAAATGAGGTGAAGAAGGAGGAGGAGGATAAAGAGGACTGGATATTATAAGGGCTGAACGGTTTTACTGGTTTTTACTTTAATTTGGACTCAAACACAATGAGGATTCAGCCCAGGAACTAAAGCCATGGAAAACTTTAGTTAAATGCTACATGCTAACTTCATGTAGCATGTCTTCAAGAAAATCAGGATGACTCAGAACCTTCACGGACAGTTTTTTTTTTTTTTTTTTTTAATTATTCTTTAAGGTGCACAACTTATTGCGACAGTTCCTGCAGGTTTCTGGTCTATTACAGATTAGACTGAATTAACGGAAACCTCGTACACAGTACCTGTATGTTGACGCACCCACGTGCATTAAAATGTTTTCTCCGTTTTAACGCGTGCGTGGATGGAAACCGGAGTGTGTGACGACGGTACCGGGAGAGAGAGAGAGAGAGAGAGAGAGAGAGAGAGAGAGAGGGAGGGAGGAAGCGTCGCGGATGACACGCACAAACCCACCCTGAGTCTGTCTAACACACGGAGGAGAGGAGGACAGCGAGGAAGACAGCGAGGAGGAGGAGAAAAGAAGAAGAAGAAGAAGAAGAGGAGGAGAAGAAGAAGAGAAGAAGAGGAGAAATGCCCGCTGGACGGATGGATTTTATTTTCCCCTGTGAGCTGCTGCACGAGCCTCTGTAAGACAACATGGGCTGCATAGGATCCCGGACGATCAGTAAGGACGCGCCGCTTTCTATTTCCTCTACCATGTGGATTGAAGGAGGGAGGGATGGATGGATGGATGGATGGATGGATGGATGGATGGATGGATGGATGGATGGATGGATGGATGTGCGGAATTAGTAAAAGATGAAGGAATGTTATTTCTGTGACACTTTCTTTTAAAAAAAGAAAAAGAAAAAGAAAAAAGAAATCCTGCAGCGCTGCAGAGGCGCTACCTGCTCAATGCGCACGAGGTGTCTTTTCCTTCTTTTTTTACCGGTTTAGGGTTTTTTTTTTGTAGTTTACTGTGATGATTACTACGGTATCTCACTGTGTGTGTGTGTGTGTGTGTGTGTGTTAGGTGCATGTGTGTGTGATTGAAATGAAATGGGGAGAGGCGGGACAGACTGGCAGCGGGGATGTGAGCGGAATAAGATGCGGCTTGACGTTTTCGTCTCCACATGGATGACACCGGGCATGCAGGCGGAGTGTGTGTGTGTGCGTGTATATGTGTGTGTATATGTGTGTGTGTGTGTGTATGTGTGTGTGTGTGTGTGTGAAAGAGAGACCTCCGCCTTGACATAAAACTAAGGTCATTGCGTGTTGGGTGTCTCAGAAAACCCCTCCTCTCCTCTCTCCTTCCCCGTCTCTTCCTCCGCGCTTCCACTTCTTTTTCTTCTTCTTCTTCCTCACCCCCACCCACCCACCTCTTCCTCCCTCCCTTTCCTCCCTCCCTTTCCTCTCCTCCCTCCCTCCCTCAGTCTCTCCATCCTCTCCCCTCGTCTCTCTCCATCGTGCGTCATGCAGCGACGTAATAAACTGAAGACTCAGCCAGTGCATACCGAGTTTTCTCCCTCTCCCTCTTTCACACATACATTTTTTTATTTATTTTTTTATTTATTTATTTTTTTGGAGGGCTCACTCGTGCAGGATGAGTCACAGCCGGCCTCGGTAAACTCAGGTGTGAACCTCTGCACATGTAGGTCAGGTTTCCAAAGTCAAAGCTGCCTCCAGCCACGCACACCGGTCCCTGCCGAGCTGGCGAGGACCCCGGATGACCTTATGCGCTCATGATCGTTCCTCTGAACCCTAAGATTCATTGTGGTACGGCAGCATAGAAAAACACAAACATGGTATTTTCCCCCTGCAAAGGCGAACAATAAACAGCTGCAACAAGGGCAACAAGGCCTGGACTTGTTGACTCAGTGTTGACAGTGGAGGGGTGAACCAACACACTTCATATCAGCGAATCGCCGGCACCAGTGGAAGCGACATGTGTCCTTAAGGTCTTAAATTGAGATGCTATTTTTTGCAAATATCCACTAGATAAAAAGAAGTGGAATGAAACCAGTTCATAAATCTGAAACAAGGTCAACTTCTAAGTGACTGGTGGTGGTTAGTTTATCAGGAACAATGACAGAGGTCTGTTAAAAACCAGCTACTCACCTGTAACTGTAGAAGTGTCGTAAACAAACCTAATCAGTCTTTTGTTTCAGCTTTCTTTCTTTCTTTTTGTTGGGATAGACCACGACCTGGATGACTGAGAACCTGTGGGGAGGACGAGGGGAGGGATGTTCTTAACGTAGAGAGACGTAGACAAAGAAAAAACAAGGTCGTTTTTTGAAGACGCTTCATCAAAGTCTTTCCTGGTTTGGGAGTCAGGGTTTAAATATTAGCACCTGAAACTCACATGATTAGAGTCTGAAAGGATCAGACCTGTAGATGGAGGAATGTCTTCAACGAACCCAACAAGTCTTTGCTGCAGTGTGCGATGGTTGTGCGCTATTTTGGCAGCATCGATCTGTGATTACGTCCAACGCTGGTGACTTGAACTGATGGGCTCATGTTCCAGTTGAAGCTAGTGAATGAAAATTAATACAGAGAAAATATATCTTTAGTTTATGGGTGTAGGAGGTAGAAAGACAGAGGTTACAGTATCTCTTCCTAGCTTCCCAGCTAATAGTAGCTCTTCCTAACTTCTCAGCTAACAGTAACTCTCCCTAACCTCACAGCGAATAATAGCTCTTCCTAGCTTATCAGCTAACAGTAGCTCTTCCTAGCCTCCTAGCTAACAGTTGCTCTCCCAAACCTCCTAGCTAATAGTAGCTCTTCCCATCTTCCCAGCTAACAGTAGCTTCTCCTACCCCCCCAAGCTAACAGTAGCGCTTCCTAGCTTCTTAGCCTCTTAATTAATATTGGCTCATCCTATCCTCCCAGCTAATAGTAGCTCTCCTGAGCCTCCTAGCCAATAGTAGCTCTTCCTACCTCCCCAACTCACAGTGGCGCGCCCTAGCCTCCCAGCTAACAGTAACTCTTCCTATCTTCCCAGCTAATAGTAACTCTTCCTAGCCTCCCAGCTAATAGTAGCTCTTCCTATCTTCCCAGCTAATAGTAACTCTTCCTAGCCTCCCAGCTAATAGTAACTCTTCCTATCTTCCCAGCTAACAGTAGCCTCCCATTAAGGTGTAAACGTGGGTAAAACCTCTTAAATTCCTCTCAGACCGACCACAGATACAGCTGTATCCATGCTGTGTCGCTATATTTATGAGGAGGTGCAGGGCTACGGCGTAACAACAACATAAATCTGAGGAAGAAGCATAAATTAAACTCTCCAGACTTCTCTGTGATTGGCTCATATCCACCAAGTCTCTGGACTGACCTTGAACACTGTGGCTGAATTAAGGAGGATGGAAGTACTGGACTCAAATATGGCCGCCGACTCAGCCGAATCCAAATTGTTCAATTTGAACATGGGCCAAAAACATTAGCTTAGGGGTTTGCTATAGAGTTTTGCAGCCAAAGAAAAATCTATTTCCCATTTGTTGGCGATGTTTTACAAAAAAGCGCCGTGTGTTTAAAACCCAATCAGTCATTTTACAGACATTTTATGAAGTCGGAAGGAAAGTAGTTTCCTCTAGGAATTACTCCAAGTAATTATCCAAATTTGATTTGTGACATTTGGATATTCAGAGAGACAAAATGGGCTGAACATTCAGATCCATAAATACTCCCACAACGACATCTGGAAGAAATAAAATGCAGGATTCAGCTCTGTTCGATGGTTTTTAGCTCTTCCAAACCTCCCAGCCAATGGCGTAGTAGCTCATCCTAGCTCCATAGCCTCCATGCTAATAGCAGCGTTTCCTAGCCTCCCTGCTAACGGTAGCGTTTTCTAGCCTCCCTGCTAACGGTAGCTGTTGTTGTGCAGCTTTTTGGTCCAGAGTTTGTTTTGTATTCTCTTGTCAGCTCTGAAAAAACGGAACATAGTTTTGATAAAAATGTTATCAAATCGATCTCCATTTAAAATATCTGACATCAATTTCCAGTTTCCTGCATCCTTGTTAGAAATCAGCTGTGAGGAATGACCTTGAAGGATGAAGAGGATTCAAGCGTTTTGAGTTAATTATGTTAATGTTTAACACCAGCACTGATGCGCTTCACACAATATCGTCCTCTCTTTTGCATAAAATACATATATCTTTATTCATGTGTGCAGCACATCTTTATGTCAGAGCCTTTTTGTGATGGCGAGAGAACAGTGTTAGTTTGAGAATTAGTTTTTGCTTGAAAATCTTTTGTTTATTCGTGTTGTTGATAGGAACCAGTGAAATCCTTGGATTTAAATATCTCCTTGCTGTGGTCTGTGGTTCAAAATAAGACAGAAGCTCCAACTCTGAGAGCAGCGTCAGTTTCCTGAAAGACGATCGGGTTATAAAATAAAAAGTATGACGACAGAGGAGAGCTGCACAAAATCAAATGAGACATAAAAGATGATTAAAGCAACAAATCTCTGCAAACATTTGTTTTTTTTTTTTTTTGCAAGTGAAATATCTTTAAATCTGTTTTAATCAGGAAATCAGCTGCGATATCCAGCACTTATTTATTTCCAGAAACTTTCCTACAGAGGGTGGAAAAGTAAAACTACTAACGTCTCAAATCCCCTAAAAATGAATCCTTGAAATAAATAATTTACTTCTTGTTATCCACCCCCCCCCAAAAAAAGTCCTAAATGAATCTTCAAACAACCTCTGAAGGAGAACAAAATGTCCTCAATGTCAAGGTCTAAAAGCAGCGTTAGGTTTTGTGCAGGATCTTCCTGAGTGGAGACGCTGTCTGCTCGGTGCGATGCCGCTCGGGGGGACGTCGTGGTCACTCCCGATCCGTGCAGCCTCCACAGCCTCGTACATGAAAACACGGGCGATTACCTCCCCTCCTCGTCTCCCTAAACGCAGCATCAAAGCCTCATCAGCCCCTTTCACGAGAACAAATGGAGGCTGTGGAGGCGATTTCAATAAATAAAGGGAGGGAAAGTGTGACCTTTGGTTGTCATTGAGTCGGACGGCGAGGGATTCAGGGGGAGGGAGGGGGAGGCTGGTCGGTGAGAAACAGATAAGAGCTAAAGCTTGTTGTGTGAAGATCCAAAAGAATATCCTGGGTGGTTTTATTTGGTCTCTTGTGTTGCAGAGTCTCCTCGTCTGTCTTTGATTGTCAGAACTAACTCTTTGATTAAAACCATCCGACTATTGATTCACGTCGTAGGACTGAAGGAATGTAATGAATGATTTAAACATATAATATAATAACACTGTATAAGATGCATGTACAGAATAAAATCTATAAATAAAAGATGGGCCTATTTATAGAGGGAATGCACTGATGTCACTTCCTCCCGTGGCCACGCCCCCCAGAGCGGTAAAAAACATGGTGGAATGTATCAGTGAATAGTCAAGTCAACTTTAATGTTGATTCTGACACGTGCAACACAACACAAGACTGATTTACCTTCCTCAAAGCAACTGAACAAATTATCAGATCAAATTAAGGACAAGTGGAGTCAACAATGATCCATAGAAAAGTGGATTAGCCTCAGTTTCAGTTAAGTTCAGTTCTGATAAATGTAGCTAAATAAAAGATGCTAACGCTAAGAGCTTTACTAAGAAGTAACGTTAACCATAAAATACTGTAGCATTAAAAGGATGATGAGGAGTGATCACAAATATTCAGGTTATTGTTTTATTGTTATTTATTGTTGGAGCTGAAATAGTTACTGTCGACTGTAACTACGACAAAACAACAACATCCACAAACTGATCTGACAGAACGTAACTTAAGTAGTAACTTAAGGTTTGACTTCATCAGTAAATACAGCATAAATTAATATTATCTGACACTAAACACCAGGTTTCTGTGACTGGATTCCAGTTGTTTCTTCTAATGCAGTGAAACATTTACTTCTCTGTTCTTTGGCAGATACCTGTAAAAATATAAAATAAATCTCTGACTGCTTTTCAAATCTGTTGGTTCAGTCAATCACACAACAGCTCTTCATTTTTTTTTTTTTTTTTATTAATTTTACATTTAGACGCTATTAAAGTCTATGATTCAAACTAATCTCCATGTTCAACCGTCGCTTTCTGTCACTAAGTGGTCGTTACCATGGAGACGTCACTAGCTGAGACGTCACGTTCATACCCTCTATAGGAATTAAATTAAAAGACATGTGACTTTAAATAAATATTTTTATGATAGCTGATAGGAGAAACCTTACATTATATCTTTAGCAACTAACTCTGCCGTTTTAAGAGTCACCGGTAAAAATCCCGGAGCAGCAGATGAAGCATTCAGGCTTTTAGTCGCGTCTCTGAGGGCAAAATGTCTCGGTACGTTCAGCTCTAGTCAGAGTCAGTGAGTTATTATTATCTGTATCAGTTAGAGTCTAAAACCATTAAAAAGTTAAATATGGTTATATATGACTGCTTGAGCTCATTGCACCATTTGATATCGCTAACATTAATGCTAACACGCTAAAAGGACAACAACAAAACACAAGGGCAGCAAATGCCGCTGTGCAGCTGCATCTTTTTTAAAACCAGAATAATTCCAGACAATCGACTCGATGTTCCTCTAACGTCACCGTGTAGAAGTATGAAAACAAAAATATAATTCAATGAATGGTTCAGCCCTAGACTGAAGCTTCACCGTCAAACCAAGACGTTATGTTGAAGCGTTTTCTCTTTACGACTTCAGGAATCAGACGTTTATCATCGTCTCTACGTGATTGTTAGGTTTTCTCCTGAGAGAACAGTTCAGCCAAACCTCAGAGACGAAAACATGAAATAAATTATATAAATATTACGTGACATTGTTCAGCGTTGGTGGTAAAAAAGAAAAGACGTCTTCTAACTATAACCAGATTAAAAACTTGTAGCAGAATAAAGATGATTGAAGCGTAACTGGCTGCAGAGTTTTTTTATGCACGTTTCTCAATAATTGCAGTTAAAAAACTAAGAAATAAAAGAAAAGAACCGATCTCTCATTTCTCACATCAGGTCACAGTGACCTTGACAGGAAGTAAAGATTATTCTCAAATTCTGTTCCAACTTTGATCTGCAGCAAAAACTGGAAATAAGGACAATCAAGTAATTTAAAAAAAAAAAAGTCCTTAAATAAGAAAGAAAAGGAAGAGGAGGAACAGAAAGGACAGTTGTAGAAAGAATAGTAGGAGGAAGTAGAAGGAGAGGAGGAGGAGGAGGAAGAGAAAAGAGGAGAAAGTAGGAACAGGAAGAAGAGCAGAAGGGAGAGGAAGAAGAAGAGAAGGAAGTGGAGGTGGAAGAGGAAGTGAAAGAAGAAAAGAAGAGTAGGAGGAAGAGAAAGAAGGAGGATTAAAGGGGGAAGAAGAGGAGGAACAGAAAGAAGAGTAGTAGGAAGAGCAAGAAGAAGAGGAGGAAGAGAAAGGAGGAGGATGGAAAGGGTGGGGAGAAAGGTGGATGAGGAAGAATGAGTGAAGGAGGAAGATGAGGAGGAAGAAAAGGAAAAAGAAAAGTGGGAGGACGAAGAAGAAGTGTAGGAGGGATAAGAAGAGAAGGATGAAAGGGGGATGAAGAAGAGGGGTGAGAGGAGGAGGAGGAAGAAAAAGAGGATTAGGAGGGAGAGGGGAAAGAAGAGGAAGAAGGAGGAGGACAGGAACAGGAGGATGAAATGGAGGAGGAGTAAGTCGGTCGCTGATAAAGGCTGAACTCTGTCTCTGTGTTGGTTTAATGATTAATTCAGGTTTAATAAAAGTGAATCAGTTAAATAGAGTAAAGAGTTTTCATTGACCTGAGGAGGAGGGAGGAGGGAGGAAGGAGGGAGGAGGCCTCCTACCATCCGTTTATCTTCCTCTACAACTCTGAAGACCAACAGCAGGACGCCGCTGGTTAAATCGGTCACGGTGACGGGACAGAAACTTATCGCCTGCAGAATATTTCCTGCTGTTACTCGCCACCAACATCTATTCTTACATCGGGCCGAGCGAGAGCGGCCGCCGCTAAAAATAGATCCGGGGGTAAAAGAGGGAGGTCAATGAGAGACGGAGGGAAAACGTTACAGTAAATATGGGTCAACAGCTCCCTGGATTTATGTCCCCGACACATGGTTCCAGTTCTTTCTCAGCGTCCATCGTTTCCCTCAGAGCCATGTTTCCTGCAGCACTTTCACCGAAAAACATCAGTGAAACATCATCACTAAAACAAACACCACCACCGTCCTTACGCTCAGTTATCCTCCAGCTACAGAAGAGCTGACGTTCAGGAAACACACAGATTCAAATCTCCGTCTCCAGTCAGGACACGAAAGACAACGAAGTCTGCTGCACAAACTGAAACAAAGACAGTAGCTCCTCCTAGCCTCCCAGCTAACAGTAGCTCCTCTTAGCCTCCCAGCTAATACTAGCTCCTCTTAGCCTCCCAGCTAATAGTAGTGTACCTAGCTTCCCAGCTAATAGTAACCGTTCCTAGTTTCCTACCTTTCCAGCTAATAGTATATTCTAGCTTCTCAGCCTACAAGCTAATAGAAACTCTTACTAGCCTCTGAGCTAATAGTAGCTTTTCCTAGTTTCCCAGCTGTTACTAGCTCTTCCTAGCTCCCTGGCCTCCCAGCTTATAGTAGCTCTTTCTAGCCTCCCAGCTAATAGCAGCTCGTAGCATCTCCGTAGCCCAGTTTGCTTCCCAGCTACTAACAGCTGTGAAGCTAGGAAAGCTAGGTTTAGCTCCTCCTCACAGCTAACAGTATATCCTAGCTTCTCAGCCTGCAGGCTAATAGAAATGCTGACTAGCCTCTGAGCTAATAGTAGTTTTTCCTAGCCTCCCAGCTAATAGTAGCTCTTCCTAGCTCCCTGGCTTCCGAGCTTATGGTGCGTTCCAGGCAACCCGTAATTCGTGTTATTCCGACCTGTTCCCATTGCGACATTAGTCGAACCCGTAAATTCCCGCCTGTGAATTCGTACTAGATCGATGTGCTCCCACTTACGGCTGGTGACGTCACACAACAAAATGGCGGGCCCTGTGTTTCTTTGTGTGGCACACGGTGATAAATAGACTTTAGGACGATTCACACATTACAATCATAATATTCAACACATTATTTTGTACTACAACCTGTTGTGTGTTTTGAAACGGGGGCAAGCGACGTTAGCGTCAGCCGTTAGCATTAGTTTCAGCCGTTAAAAAGTTGATTATGGTGGATAAAACAATGTAAAGTACAGTTTTTCCCGCACATAATGTTTAGCTAACCGGCTCTGATAGTGTGTCTGATATCATGCTTCATCATTTCATCTGTACTGAAATCAGTTTTCCATTCAAAAACAGTTTTATTTAGATGAGGAGATGCACTGTTTTCTGGGTGAGGAGAGGACTCGGCTCCTCTTGGCCTCTTGATGGCGGTTGAAATGAAGAAGCAGCGTACGTTCCGCCATGTTTGTTTACATCTCGTTCAGCGTTCCCAGTCGTAACTGGTAACTTGCCCTGAACGCTACGAAGTTGTAAGTGGTGACTTGAAGTCGTAACTTACGAATTCAAAAGCCTACCTAGAACGCACCATTATAGTAGCTCTTCCTAGCCTCCCGGCTAATAGCAGCTCCTAGCGTCTCAGCATCCCAGCTAACAGTAGCTAGTTTTACCTTCTTAGCTTTTGAGCTAATACTACATTCTAGCTTCCTAGCTAATAACAGCTCTCCCTAGTTTCCTAGCCTCCCCGCTAACAGTAGCTCTTCTTAGCTACCTAGCCTCCCCGCTAACAGTAGCTCTTCTTAGCTGCCTAGCCTCCCAGCTAACAGTGGAGTTTAGCGATGCCCAGCCCTAAAGTCTTGTTAGTTCTTTCCTCTCAGCTTTTCATTCTGTCCATCATCTGCTGAAGGTCTGAGGCTTTTAGACGGGAGGAAAAGCTCCGAGCAAACGTTTCCAAACCAGCGGATCTCAGTGGAGGACGACAGGGCCGAGCGGCGCTGGGGTTGTTTGAGGATCTTCTTTTCGCTGCTCTCTTGTTTACAATAATTGCGCTGACGTAGTGGAGTGCAGCTGGAGTTGGACTCTGCAGGAACAGGGTATCAGGTGCTTCTTTCAGCATCAAAACATCTTTTATTATTTTGGAAAGAGATGCAGACGCCCATAAATATACTGTAGATAAGCACAAGGCAGAAATATTTAGAAATATTATTTCACTTCTTCTCTGATGCCACGTCATCAACATTAACCACATGTGCAACACGACAAGTAGTGATGCTAAATCTATCCGTAGAGACTTTCTGGCATCCAGGTCATGTTATATTCCCAAGAAAACCTAAAACATTAGTAACCTAAACCTTCTCCTCTCTGCATTTCCAGGAAAAAACACACTGCAGGCATCTGTTTTTAGATGGAAAACCATCTCATATAAACACAATAATACCCACCTGCTCCCAGCAGACAGGCTACATTAGAAGCTAGCATGCACTTATCAACTAAGGAGGCTCAGAAGTTTAATATTGGACAGAAAACCTTAGTTACCTTTTAAATATTCTGTTCGGTGCAGGATTCTTGAATTTGAAGGATGAATTTGGATAATTGAATCAGTGCCGGGAACATAAAAACGTTATAGTAGACTTTTGTGTGCATGCAGAAGTGCTAAATAACTGCAGCCTTCATGAAGAAGAGGCTTCGGTTCTCTCGTATTTCCTGTGAGAGCGCGAGACTGTGAATGAAAGCGTGAGAGTTGGCAGCGGCGGTTTGAGGCTGCGACTCTCTGCAGCCCTGTGCACGCTCAGTCCATCAGTATTCACTGCCAGCTGGCTCACAGCTCCCGAGTGTGTTCGCTCAGTACATTGGCTGCTGGTACTTTTGTTCGCGAGTTACATGGAAGTTCATGGAGGCGAGAAAAAGCATCGCCTCAGCCTGATATCTGTTATGTTTCGAGACGCGTTTCTCATCCGTCCTCAACGTCCTCCACCTGTTGGTTGGTTTGAAGAAGCAGTGGAGCAGCTTGTCACATAATTACAGGGTTCAACCCCCGGTCGACCGAAGGCCAAAGACACTGTGGCCAAATTTACAAAACGCTGCCATTACCTCCTAAGGTGGAAAAGCACCATGTAAGACTGACTGTGATTTAAGATGTGCAATTAGTGGCCTGGGAGAAGCCAAACTAATTTACCGAGTGTTTCGCATCTGGAATCGCTCTGTTGGGCAAAGATCTAACGTCCCAATCAAATCATTTCAGAAACAAAATGGAGAAGTTAGATGTTTGTAGAAGAGATCAACAGGAAATAACTTGTTGCTTTCATTGGTTTAAAGGATGATTCAGTCGCGTGAAAAAAATTTCACGATTAGTTTCCTAGAGTGAAGATTATTCGGAATATTCTGCTTTTTTACTTTATTTTGTTTCTCTCGAATGTTTGAATGAACAGATTATGCTGCTTGAGTGTGGCTGAGATCAGCTCTGTTGGTTAGAGATGAGTATTGTTCAGGTTTTATCTGATAACGGAGCCAAACCGGTACCTTTGAAACGGAGCCGGTGCTTAAAGACAGAAAACAAACAGACTGTGTCCAAAAACGGTGCCTTTTTACTTTTAAGGCAATTTGTGATGTGAAAGTTTGGCTGTTTGGCTTCACCTCAACAGATGCAGACTCGTCGTCCTGCGATAAGTTCTGCTGAGCAACGAAGGTTACACCTCGAATTTGACCAAACAGGTTTTTTAAAATCTGGGAAATGTAACGTCCTGCAAAACCCCACGCTGCTGTTTTAATTAATATAATTATGAATTTATTTTATATCGCTTCATTTATTTCTTAGTCTTTGTTGTATTTATATGATTTAAATTAATATTATGTTCAACTTGCACAAAATGCCTTAAAAATAAAAAGGCACCGTGTTAGGACAAGGTTTTTCATTCTCAAACCCTGATTGTGAACAATTTAATGAGATTAATGGGAGAATATTAACATGTAAGTCAGTGATTTTGATTCTCTTGAAGCTACAGGAATCTGTTGGGTCTAGTGTTACCTTTTGTTTCAGCTCTCGGACATATCATGACCTGGACGACTGAGGACTTTCACACACATAAAACAGATTTGTTTGCGCCATCCGAGATGAAATGAGATCCATCGGTCTTGTAGGCGTAGTGCTTTTTCTCTGTGTTTTCTGCCGGCGGCTCACGGCTCTGGCAGCAGCAGCAGCAGCAGCAGCAGCCATTTCCACAGAAATAAACACACGTCTGATAATACGAGTCGCATCCGATGTGACACTCGGGCCGGTGCGGTCATCTGCACGAATGCAACAGGATCAGAGCGGAGTCCTGCTGCTGCCTTTTTCTTTCTTTTTTTTTTATTTTTAGCCGTGATCGATTCAGGTCAGTAATGGAAAACGAAGGTGATGCCTCTTCCAGGCTCTCGTTTCCTGTTTTCTCCGTGAATCTGTGGCCACGTTCATGCCAGCGTGAACTAAAATTTATAAATGGCACCGAGAGGCTTGAATTTCAATACTCGTCAGTAAACTTGAAATTTACTTAATAAATCTGTGAGTATCTTTCATATCCTTATATAGTTTTATTCTCTTCTTTATTCATCTACTCGTGTTTTGGATTATTCCTTGAAGGCATCGCTCTTTTATTTTGCAGCAGAAGTAGTTTATATACTGATCAGCCACAACATTATGACCCCTGACATGTCACAGTGACCATTCAATGTTCTGCTGGGAAACTTTTGGACCTGGCATTCATAATTAAAAAATTCACTGGCTCCCAAACGTAGCATCCAAATCTGAGTGGCTTTTCGTTCTGTTTACTTCCGTTAGCGTCAGCGTCGGGGTCATTAACAGGTTTCAACAAGTCAAATTTAAGACTTTTTTAAGATCATCATGAGCAGATTTTAAGACCCGTTTCACATCCACTCACAGCGCTGCTAGCAACCACAGCTTTAAATGTATAACTAGTGTTACTGCAATGTTGAGGATAATATTCAGCCCACAGTCTGAGCAGTTAGCCTGTTAGCTCGTTAGCAGCTTACTCGTTAGTAAGTGTTGTCTTGGCACAACTTGGCTAAAGAAAACTTAAGTGATACTGTGATACTGTGGGGTTGTGTCAGCTTTAATCCACTGCTATGATCTGCTCTAACACACCGCGGCACGCACACAGCATGCTAGCTGCTAGCTAGCTGGTTGTGCTCGATAAATTGTGACCGGGCTGCACCACAGGTACTTTAGTTCTGAAACACGTAAAAGCGAGACTGAAATTTATACATTTGTTTTAAATAAAAGTAATGTCAATACATTTTTAAAACCTTTCAAAGTCGTATTTAAGACATTTTATGAGATTTTAAGAGAATTTCAGACATTTTAAGGCCTTAAATTCAAATCAGTGGATTTTTAAGACTTTTTAATACCCTGATTGTGGTAACCAGCATCATCAGCACCCGTCCCTACTCCAGAACAGGATAAAACTGATCAAGTATCTGTGGGATGATCCTCAGAGGGCCCACGTCCACCGTCTGATGACCGACATGATGTCAGCAAGGTGGTCATAATGTTAGGGCGGATCGGAGCACACACGCTTTGAACACCAATATAAAGTGTAAATGTGGAACTAGGGCTCAGCTTTAACTGTGTTGCAGCCTTCAGCAGCCAAACGCGTCCTCAGACATTTCTTAATTAACTCACCCACTCCAAGGTCACAGTGGGGCGGGGGGGTGAGGTATGGGGGGGTGAGGTATGGGGGGGGGGGTCTGGAGTCTGTCCCAGCACACGACGTCCTGGAAAATAAAAAATAAAAAAATAAAAAAACAGGAAAAGAGCATCAAGACAAGAAGTGCAGCACTGAGGCTAATCGCCTGTTATCTACTGACTCTCCACATGCTTTGATAAGCTGAGAGTCTCTGTGGGTCACGCTGTCGCCTCCTGTTATCACTTATTACCTCTGACAGGACGGTTCAGTCCGGCCTCTGTTCGTCTGGGAGAGTTTAACACAAATACATTCACTAAAATACTGAATGGATATAAATGAACTGGGCTCCACACACGACAGTTATTTAGTGAGAGGTTTGTTTCCTTCTGATGAGGATGATGATGATGGGAATGAAATCTACTGCAATAGAACAGAAGAAGAAGAGGAGGAGGAGATGAATTAGAAAGATGGAGAGGAAGGAGGAGGAGGAGGAAGATGGAGGAGAAGGAGGAGATTGACGCTGCAGCTTCAGGAGTAAATTGGATCACAGATAATTTGGTTTGTAAGTGCTGCTCAGAATTTACAACATCAGGTAATGAGA
The DNA here is from genome assembly GCF_022458985.1 of Mugil cephalus. Lineage (NCBI taxonomy): Eukaryota > Metazoa > Chordata > Actinopteri > Mugiliformes > Mugilidae > Mugil > Mugil cephalus. The sequence continues at coordinate 22,886,622 of NC_061783.1, read as the reverse complement.
TTACATTCATCCCCCCCTCAGGTCCTCCAGGACGCCCATGGCCACCTGTCAATCAAATTATTGACCAATCACCTGGCTCTGTTCTTCTGTCATCCTGCTTAGATCCTTCCTTCCTTCCCTCCATCCTTCCTTCCCACAATCTTCCCTTCCCTTCTTCCTGCTTCATCTCCATCGTTTGTTCTACTCTTTCTTCCTGCAATCTTTGTTTCCTTCCCTAAATACTTCCCTCCTTTCTTTCTTCCTTCCTGCCCACTCTTATCTCGTTTGTTCCTTCCTTCCTTATTTCCCTCCATCCCTTCTTGCTTACTACCATCTTTTGTCCATTTCCAACAAACTTTCCCTCCTTCCTTCCTTCCTTCCTTCCTTCCTACGATCTTCCTTCCCTTCATTTCTTCCATTCCCTTCCCTTATTTCCATCCTTCGTTCCATTCTTCCTTCCTGCAATGTGTTTCCTTCCCTACTTCCTTCCTTATTTCCATCCTTCCTTCCATTTTTCCTTCCATCCTTCCTTTTGTCCCTCCCTTGCCTTCTTCCTTCCTCACTTATTTCCATCCTTCCTTCTTTCATTACCTCCCTCCTTGCTTCCTATAATCTGTTTCCTTCCTTCCTTCCTTCCTTCCTTCCTTATTTCCATCTTTCCTTCTTTCATTCCCTCCCTCCTTGCTTCCTACCATTTTCTGTCCATTTCCTACAATCTTCCCTTCCTTCTTTCTTTCCTTCTCTAAAATAACATCAGAAATAAATCAGAACTGAATGTGAGTCTTTCCAGTTTGTCCCTGAATCTCCACACGTTAATGTTGACTCAGTATTTTAATGCATCACAAGTATTTTTATGACTTTTATTGAGGTTTTGTTGATGTCATCTGGTGTCGTCCACATCCACGTTCATGTCCACGTCCACTGTGTCTATGATGCAAAATGAGTTTCCTTCCAGACATGAATCAACCTGAACGCTGCTCCTATACTATATAATAATAATCCACGCTGGGAAGTCGTCTCTGTTTCACACAAATCACCTTAAACGTTCTCGTCTCTGATTGTGGACAATGAGTTTTCTTCAGCTGCTTTTTAAAAATAGTTCGGTAACAAACATAATTACATTTGGTCTGAGAGCAGCTCCACTTTTCTCTCCTCCGACATAACTGGAAGCCGACACACACGTTTATTGAGAATCTGCAGAGAATCTCTGAACAAGCTCCAGCGTGACCTCGGTTCACCTGGAATTAGCATGCGAGCTATTAAAGTTAGCCTCCGACTCCCAAAAAAAAAAAAAATAAAAAAACACAACAGAGGGAAAGAAAACAAGGCGTCTGTCAGACGGAATAATGATGCAGCTGTAGATTAAACGCTGCTCAGAGCAGCTGGGACACGGTGGAGGCCTGCGGAGGATAAATCAACAGAGGAAACTGTCAAAATAAAGGAGGAATAAAAGTAGAGAACGAACTCTACAGCGCGGTAGTAAACAGAGTGTAGCTTACAGGGAAATGAAATAACTTCAAAAAGGCTTTCACACATCAAAACACTGCACGGAGGTTTAGCAAAATGTCAGCGGTCAAACGTTTGTTGTTGTTGGACCAAGTCAAGCTGAAGCAAAGTAAATAAAGGTCACACAGAAGCTGCTTCTGGTTTTTCCATCTACACAACAACAACGTGATGATGTAGGACGAGTTAACAGAGCGTCCTGGTCCGTCCACCAGGTAAAAAATGACCGTCCTCCAGAGACTCCAAAGTCCAAACTACCAAACAGGCCGGTCTGGAGCTGGATCTTGTCTTTGTGATGAGTTCAGGCGCAGTTTTTGCTTTGCTTATAATTCTTAGATGTTGGTTTCACATGACCGATTTCAGACGACGTAGCAGCGAGACGCAGCGTCACAGAATCTGTTTCAGCTTTAGTAGAAAGTGCAAACATCAACCTACAGACCAGTGTCTGAACAGTGTTGATAGGTCAAGTAAAACTAGACTTATTATAAATAATTTACGGCAATTTGTTTCCCTATTGGCGTCATGTTTGCCGTTTGGTTGGAGAGTTAGACAAAAAAAACATGACAACCTCTTTACGATTGGTGGAAAAATGCATCCCATAAACCAATCAGGAAATGATGTGTGGATGTTTGCTTGCTTTGGTTGCTGTTTTGGAAATGGTCTTAAACAGTTGGACAAAAATGCACGATGCATTTCCTGCTTTTTAATGTAAACAGTTGAAAATAACTTTTTTTGCAAAATTTTGAAATTTACACTTTAGATTTGTATTCTGAATTCTAAAAATGTTGGTTCAACTTGTTTGTGTTTTTTACAGTGAAAAAACTTTTTTCCTACTTGAATTTGATGGTTTTTGGTCCAGTGTGTTAATATATTTTGTCAGAATGAAAAAAATAACTGTAAAGAATTCTGTTAAAGAGTGAAACCAAACAAGGCAACAACGTAAACCATTTTAAAAATTAAATATTTAAAAGGTAAAACCAAAAGGTTTTTGACGTCCACATGTGTTCAGATGTGCTGTTGCCTGGTATATTTTATTGACGATGCATTGGGAGATACTATAACTTAAATCCCAGAATTCATTTTACCATCCTTTGTCCTTCCGTCCTACTTCTTGAAGTCGTCATCTATCGATATTACGTTTTCAGAAGCCACAGAAACTGTAGCTACTGTTCGAGTCTGTTCCTTAAGACAGGAGTTGGAGCTTAGACCTCGTAGAAAGTCATCGGGGGCGTAGATACGATGAGAAAATGTTCCAGAAAAGGAAACAAAGTTAAAGGGATTTTGAAGTGAGATGCATCAGGACGTAGCCTCATTTCCCAGAATGCATCTTGTGGGCATCAAAAAGTCCGCTGCACGATTCAATTCCAAATAAAACCATATATATTATATTGTCTTTGTGGTGAGTTCAGGTGCAGTGTTTTTTAGTGATGTGACTTAACAGAGTCGCCCTTCATTCTTTGGTGTCAGTTTGGTGATTCCGTACCTTGAGAAAGGACTTCTTGAAGTTATCTCCATCAATTATATGTTGCTAGAAGCTACGGTGGCTATAGATTCCTTCTACTAATTATCTATATATTTTTGGGACAAAAAAAAATTCCAAAAACAGAAAGAACTTGAGGTTTTCCATCATCTTTTCTTCTGCAAACAAGGAAACATCTGGAGATGCATTGGGAGGAAACTTGTGTGGACTTTTCCCAGAATGCATTTTGTGGGCATCACTAAGTTCGCTGCACGTTTCAATTAAAGGAGACGCCGTCCTTCAGAGTCAAAACCAACGAGTCTAAACTACCAAGTACGTTAGTCCTTCGTTTGAGTTTGTCGGCTCTGTGCTGACGTGAGGAGGCGTCTTTATTGACAGTAGTTCTTTCATGTCTGTTTTTGGTGAGTCTGTGCATAAAGACAGAGGTTTAGGATTCGTAGAAAGTCACTGAGGGTGGATGTGATGAGAAAATGTTCCAGAAAGAGAAAGTCACGTTCATCAATTACATGTTTCTAGAAGCTTCTCTCTACACATGATCTATATTTAACTCATGTGGACTTGGGGGCAGCCTGGTTTCCCAGAATGCATTTTGGGGACATCAACAAGTCCGCTGCATGATTCAGGTCCAAATAAAAACGTCCTCCAGACTCTGTGAGTAAGAATCAAACTTGTGGAGTAAATCGTCTTTGAAGGTTTGGTGTCCGTACCTTCAATAAACCATCACTATGACTTAAATGCTTCTAGAAGCTGCAGCAGCTGAAGCTTTTCTCTACAAATAAATCTTTTTATTTTCCTGCAAACTGAATCTTCCAGAGGTTTGAGAGACTCAAATGCTTCACATGCACAGACACAGTCTCTCAGTCAGACGGCATAAATGAACGGATGGATGGACAGATGGATGGATGGACGGATGGATGGATGGACGGATGGATGGATGGCTGGATGGATGGATGGATGGATGGACAGACAGATGGATGGATGGATGGATGGATGGATGGATGGATGGACAAATGGATGGATGGATGGATGGATGGATGGACAGACAGATGGACGGACAGATGGATGGATGGATGGATGGATGGATGGACAGATATGATGATGGATGGATGATGGTGATGGAGATGGATGGTGGATGCGAAGATGGATGGATGGACGGATGGATGGATGGATGGAGGACGGATGGATGGATGGATGATGGATGGAGATGAGATGGATGGACGAGATGGACGGACAGATGGATGGATGGATGTATAGACCGATGGATGGACGGACGATAGAATGATGGCTGGATGGACGGATGGATGGATGGATGGACGGATGATGGATGGATGGATGATAGAATGATGGATGGATGGATGGATGGATGGATGGATGGATGGATGGATGGACGGATGGATGGATGGATGGATGGATGGAGGAGGATGGATGGATGGAGGATGGATGGATGGAGGAGGAGGATGGATGGATGGACGGATGGATGGATGGACGGATGGATGGATGGACGGATGGATGACCCTGCTGAGCTGTACTGAGCAGAACTCCCCTTTAGTGTTTGGTGTCAGAGCGACCGCCACCGAAGTGGAGGTGAGTCAGACTCACGACTTCACTTTGGATCATTGTCACGGACTGTGTGTCAGCGCACAAAACGCACACAGAAACACACACAGAAACACACACACACACACACAGACACACACACAGAAACACAGCGAGGACGCAGACAGACGAAGCTTCTTCAGACGGAGCTGTCAGGACCTATTGTCGCTTCATCCCACTAGACGACCAGCTTTAAACTCCGACCCATCGATTCCTCTCCCCTTCCTCGTTCCCTTCCTTGTTCCCTTTTCCATCACAGCCACTCGTTCCCTTCCTTGTTCCCTTCCTTGTTCCCTCTCCTCTCCCACCTGTGCCCCCGCGGTGCAGTCATTAAGCGTTATTAGTCTTCACTGAGCAGTTAAACCAACGCACTACTTTAACTGTGACACATTTCTTTCTGCCCTTTCAATCGCTTCCTCCTCCTCCTCCTCCTCCCTCGACGCTTTTTCCACCAGTCTCTTGAGTTTTTTTTTCCTTCTCTTATAAAGATGAAGTTAAAGCTGCACTAATTGATTTTATGAGCTCTAAATGACACTCGTATTTAACACTACGATCAGTCTGTTACCTACAAGAAAGCAAACAAAAGCAATGAACTATTCTGATGAATGTTTCAATCATTTAAAAGAAATTCACCGTCTGCTTCTTGGTTATTTAGATTTTAGTCTACATGTTGTCTACATTAAAGCATATAACACATTATCACCTGTGAGACTGACCAATAGAAACGTCTTCTGACTGTCAGCATGTGCAAAGGTTGTCGTCTTGGGAAAAGAGTCGATTGTTTTTGGCGGCCCCTGTGACAAAACGCGGTAACTGCAGGTGTGCTTTTAAACCTCAGTACTCGAGCTGGTTTTCTTCTGCATCTGATCGTCCTCTTTGTCCTCACGTACGCCACATTCCCCCAAAGACATTTAAGTTTTAATCTGTTGCTTCCCCTGAGACGAAGGTCGATACAACAGGTGTATTACGACATAAAGAAGAAGACGGATTAAATAAAGAAACCTAGAAATCTCACAAATATGACGCCAAATCTCTTTGAAAGATTAAGGTTAAATAGTTTTTTGTCTCTCATTGACGTCTCAGATCCATTTCCTTGAGATCTTTTGCTTTGATGCCAAACAGGAGGGCAACATGAATTAAAATAAGAAGTTTGTTTAGTTTGGGATTAGTCCCGTTCATGTTTTTTTTATCCCGCGATCAGATCCCAATCTTTGAATAGTGAGTATCAGCTGAACTAAGTCCAGATCCGATCGTAAATCCATGTTTCCACATGTTATTTCCTCCGTCTTCCCGAGATAACAAGTTAATTTCCTCTGTTTTCTCTGGATCTCAAGTTATTTATCTCGTTATCGCGGGAAAGCAACGTTTTGTTTTCTTGAGATCTCCAGAAGTTTTATTGTTATTTAGCAAATGTTAAAGCACAAAACAAACGGCCCATTATTATTATTGTTGTTACTACATTGTTAGTGTTAGTGTTATATGAAGATCTCGAGAAAACAGAGGAAATTATATGATGAATTCATGGCTGCTTAGGGCTTCCATACGTAGGCTCCTTGTCTTCTCTTCTGTGTTTTGATGATACAAAATGATGGACCTAAAATAAAAAAGTAGAAAAAATCCTGCTTGGGTGAAGCCCAAAACTGATCCAATCATTTTAAAAAAGCCTGGACTAAGAGGATGAAACCTGTTTAACCTGTTCTCGTTAAACTCGTTACTAAAGTGAAGGGTTTTTTTTGCCTAATTCAGAGGCTTAATTAGTGAATTCTGAGCTCGTACAGAAGCAGGTCTTTCCCTTCTCACGTGGGCCCTTTGTGTTTTTTTGTGCGACTCGGCTGCAGAGAGTTCGGATTCGTGCACAAACACGAGTGGCCTTTCGCTCAAAGGTCAGTAGCCTCAGTCGTACTGTACAACCCGAACCTCCGAGGCTCCGAGCCGCATGTGTTCACAGTCCGACGAGCAAACATCACTACGCGGCGCGACGAACCCGTCAGCCCCACTCTGAATGTGATTCATTAACAAGCAGAAACGCACGCTTCCATGTTTCTCCACAGTTTCCCGGCACAGAAATGGCCGTCAGGTCCTCCAGGTGCTGCAGGGAACTCTGGGTAAACGTCTCCCCAGTAAGACGAGCAGCTTTTTGCGTCTTTGTTTACCAGGATAAATGAACGTGGCTCCATCTTTGTTCTTATTCTCACCACATCGCTGCCCTTCCGTTCGCCTCCTTCCTTCCATGCGTCTCTTATCTGCCCGGCTTTATCTCCTTCCTCCCAGACGCCCTCTGCCCCGCGGTTTCCAGCCTCGATCAATCTCCACGTTTTTTGTTCCTCTCCTCTGAACCCTCCATTCAACTCTCTGACTCTTTGAGAGTCTTCGTTTTTCTGCTCCTCCTCCTCCTCCTGACTCCAGCTGGGAGCTCCATCAGCTCCAGAGGTCTCCGGTGAGCCGGTTTGTATGTGCCGGTGTGTTTTTGGTGGAGTAAATGGCCTCCAGGATCCCGTGGGCCTCGTCTCAGATGTACTCACAGGGAACCCAGTCATGACTAAGGCTGCATGTCTTTCATTAACACAGAGGCAGAGACTGGGAGACGCAGAGCGAACTTAAAGCACCGAGTCGCGATCATGTCTGCAGACTGTAGGTCTGAAGAAATGAACATTTATTGAGACCATTTATTAAGAAACGAAAATGTTAAGGAATTATTAGTCGATGTGACCATCTGACATCCGAAAAGGAAGCAAGAACATCTTCGTTACTGTAGTAGGACGTTGGTCTGGAGTCTCTCCGTTGGGAACTGATCGTGCTCTTGCAAAGATCCACGAGGTCGATCAAATCCTTTGGGTTTTATGTGGGAAAGCATCATCTGGACTGTAAAATCTTAACCCTTAATCGTCCAGTAACGGGGAAATTTGTTCCTGCTGTTTTGTTTCACCCAAACATTTGTTCACCCAGTGGTTTGTAACGTTGGAGCAGTGGGCCGGACTCTAACCACTGCTCCACAGCCCCCCCCCCCCCAGTCAAACCATTGGGCTTTATGTGGTATAGACTCATCTGAACCCTGTGGACTTGAATTAGTTTAACTAAACTAAAAGGCTTTGATTCTGAGGAACTGGTCAAACCTTAACGGACGCAGACGTCTCCACTTTAATTGTCCAAGAAAGTGTTTGTGACATTGAACGGTGAATGTGTTGGACAAAGATGGACAGAAGAGAAGAAGTCATCGGGTTTTCTAAGGAGGCTGTGGCTGAAGGTATCGTTGGAAAGTCAGGTTTTCTCTGATCTAATGGAAGTGGGACGAGTGGACAAATGATCCTGTGGATTTATTATTGTTCAGTTCTCTGAGGTCGGGGTTGGGAAGAGCGATGACTTTGGAGGCAAAGTGTGCGATACATGTTCATTTTGTGCTGTTAGTGACTGAAAGCGGGGATGTAGAAGCAGATGGAGCCGTAGAGGAGGAGGAGGAAGACGACTGGTTGGTTGGAGGTTGGATGATGCCAGGTAACAGTAGGTCCTGGTTGTCGACAGATGTTGTCGGCTTCTTTTCTGGATCAGAGCGGAGTTTAATCTCCAGGGTTATTCCGAGATACCTGAAACCGATTCAACTGTGTCGTTGTCGATAGCGACGAGGTGACGGGGAGTTGAACACGATTTGTTTCGTTTTGCTGATGTTGATGTGAAGATGGTTGACTTAATTCAGTTGGTAAAATCTCGTCGAGCATCTTCTTATTAAACGTCTTGTAGCAGGAACTGATTTCACATGAAACATCTTGTAAGTTTAGTCGACATGTGAAAATCAAAAACATGATTGGATTTAAAAAAGGATGACGACAGAAAAAGCAAAGACGAGAAACTAGAGGAAAATATTCAAAAAATCAAGGGCTGGAATTAAACAGATTTAAATCCATCTTGATTTGAAAGTTCTGTGAAATGAACTCTAACAGCAGCATTAGGTTTATGAAGCTTATCAAGTGCGACCTCATCTTTATTTATTTACAGCGTTGGTTTTAAATCACTTTCAAATCTTGAAATATCCCTAAAATAAGACACAAGACAAATGTTTATTCATCCCACGTATTGTCACAGTCGTGGGAAATTAGAGAATGATATAAAAACGATAAAAGACAATATCAAATTTGAAAGAACAAACAAAATATACAAAAAAATAACAGTCCACCTGAGTGTGGACTGACTAATTAAAAAAGATTAAAACTGGAATTTAGTCCAATTGCTAAGATTTTAACTCTTTGACTCACATGTGACTTCATCATATGTAGTAGTAGACGATAACGTGCTTAATTTCTCATTTTCTAATCGTTTTCTAACCTTTGCCCACGTGTGAACACATTATATGGACACAAATATCTAAGCTGTGGCTTTTTCACTCTTTTGAACAGATAAACCAAAATATACATCACACAGCTCCAGTATTTATTCTGTATCAGTCTGTAGAGTCGTGTGAACATTTTAATAATGATATGTCAGAATATTATGTCAGTGCTATTAACACAGATTAAGTATGTAGACAGTGAGGTAGTGTGAGTAGGATAAAGCAGACGATTGTGTAAAAAGAATTCAGTTTATATCTGAATCGAATCTTGACCCTGATTCTCTTCTTTCAGGTCCCGTAGAACAGAACTGGTTTTCTGTTCATCCTCTAACGATGAACTCATTCACTAAAAAGCTGAAAACGTTTTCTGATATCGAAGCCGTTTCTACGCGCTGCTTCCTCCTGAGAATAACATCTGCTGAAATAACCCTGAAATGAACCTGAAAGGAAGCAGAGCGGCCTCAGACTTCAGCATCGTGGTTTAGACTTTTTCTATTGATGCATTTAAGGTTGTTTTTCTGCTTTTCTGACGCATTTTCTTTCGTTCTTTCTATTCTTTTAAATCTTTCAAACCTTCCTTCCACCCTCAGACCGTGAGCTGTCACCCAGAATTTTATTATTTTTTTTTTTCATTTTTGTTATTGATATTGATTTGAATAGAAAGCTTCGGTCTCCACTGAAGGGGAACATGAAGGCTGAGGTATTTTTAGGAGCCGTCGTCGATTGGCGGCGCTCCCTCCAGGCCGGGGGGGTGGGGGGGGGTGAAGGGGGGGGGGGGGGGGGGGGGACTGGCAGAAAGCACCGAATCAATGCAGCCGAAGTCGGAGCCATATGTTGAGAATACAAGAAGAAAATACCTGGTCTCAGACGGACGTAGAGTCCGAGCTCAGTCTGACGGATTCAAGCCGTTAAATCCACTTCAATCAGAAGTGAATGAAAGAGGAGATGAAAGCGAAGGTGATGATGGGCCAGAGGAGGATTTCTGAGCTCTGGACAATGAACCGGTCTAATGACGAGGGTGTTACTGCCGCTCCAAACATCCTCCGAGTGTCTTTTGCATAAGCGCTCTTATCTCGACTTCAGTTATTTGCGGCTCGGTTCAATCTCGCAGCACTCGACTCTGATTCCTGCTCCTTTTTTTTTTCTTCTTCTTTTTATCATCTCACTGCTTCACGTAATAAATGCAGGTTGTAATTTGTGTTAACAGGAGGGGAGGCCTCTCCTTTCGATGCCACTTAAATCTAATATCCTTCTACGTGGCGGCAGCGCTGACTCACGCAGGTCGCGGCCTCCTGTGCCGAAGCAAAGCGCAGATAATTAATCTCATTTTAGCCCCGGCTCTCGTTTCTTTTTTACCGGACGGAGATTCTCTCGTCTTTAAGGCGTCATCGAGACGGGACGGAGTTAATGCTGAGACAGTTTAAACCAGGGAACCACAACGAGGGAGAAAAAACTCCAATTAAACATCTATTTACTATTTACTACCAAAAAAAACCTGTTTCATAGCAAGAAATTACGCCACATTCACGTCATGTGGAAGAAATGCTGAGCGGTGCAGGAGCTGTGCATCAAGTTCCTCATGAGTAAAGAGACGATACAGGAGTTTCTATTGAGCCAAAGCTGATGATTTAATATGTAATTATGCACCTTTTCTAATCAGAATCAGCTTCATTCATCTCCTGGTACAAAACAAAGCAGCAAACGGAGCCGCGACACGTTAAAGCTCAGGGTTTTTACCGTAACTCACAGTTGTTTGTGTTATTAACAGAATTCAAAGTGCGGCTGAACGTTGGGAAGTTGAGCTTTTATCTGGAAAAACTCGTCTCAAAAGTAAAACTAACTTCGTTCTGTACCAACTAATTCCTCCAAACATCTGTCTCTTCCTGTTCAGACAGAATCTGTCCATCGGTGAGTTACGTTAATTCAAAAACAAAAGCTTTTTCTTCTGTTTTTTAAAAAACCCAGGTGGATGTTCAGGTCTTAAAGAGTCAGATGCAACATAAATGATACAGAATAACTTATATTACAAATGATTTTTCACAAAACATTGGTTTAAACAATCATTTTCCATCACTGAGCCTGTGATTTTAGGATCGTTTCTCATTAACATCAGTACCTGAATATATGTTACTTTATTCTATGTTTTGGTAAAAAGGTAAAAAGAAACTAACTGATTCATTTCTGACTCAAGGTCAGAACATGTTCCTTCTCCTCCTCCTCCTGCAGAAAACAGTGGCTTTTCCCACTTTAACGCCACTGAATTATTAAAAAAGGTGACGCTCCATTATTCAGATAATAACCCGGAGAATTCGGAGCCGTCCGTGCTCTTCATGACTCACGCTGGCCGTGGATAATTAATCTAATTTTAGCTCCGTGTGTTTGTCTGAGAGAGAAACGCTGGACGCTGTGTTGTGGTTTTCCCTCTGTCATCACTACAGACTCATCTTTCCTCCGTCCTGCACCTGGTTTAATACCTGTTCTCACTAAAGTATCATGATAATAATGATAATAATGATAAAAATTCTCTTTTGTCTTTGCCTCCACAGCAGCGGATGCGGTGCCGGTACGGAAAGATGGGGATCAGGTAAAAACAACACTGATACTAAAACATCATCATCTTCTTTTCTTTTTTCTGCAAAAACCTCTCGATCCATTTCTTTCTTTTGTTGGTTGGTTTGTTGGTTTTTGTTGCCTCCATTTTGCTGAAAGCCTCCGTGAGCGAACACAAAAGCCGCCCTCTCTCTTTTACATGCGAACGCTCTCAGAGTCAGAGGGTCGATTCTTGTCGCCTCGAATCTGTTGGAGGTGAGAAAAGCGGCGGAGGAGCCGCTCACCCGGAAACGCCTCCTGCTGCCAGATGTCCTGCGCCTCCAGGAAAAAAAGGTCGCGGACGTCTGAGCGTCGAAAAAACAAAAGACACGTCGCAACCGCGCTGACAACAGTCAGGAAGGAAAAGGCCCGAGTTTGAGGCGAGACACCGCAAAAAAAAACACAACAAATCTGGAGATTTTAAGCTATTTTGCTTCATTAACATGTTTAATATCAAACTAGTTTTATAAAAGTGGTAAAAATGCACATTTAGGTCGTCATTTCAATACACTTTACCTGTAACTTCTAGTTTAGTCATCGTTCTACTCTGAGCCTGGTCTCTAACCTGGTATATGAAGTAACGTTGTGAAGCTTTTTTCCTCTTGTAGAAGTCTGTCTTGGCCAAATATGGTCACATCCTGTCTATTGGCAACAAATCATGAAAGCAGAAAGGTTGATCTGAAGCTAAACTCTCATTGGTTGGTGTCGATTTCTGACAACGTGATTGGTTCTAAAGTGTCATGTGACCAGATATTCTGCCTCTAGTCTGTGTTTATCTGAGAGGGACATTTAAAAATACTGTGACGTCTGATATAAGAAGAAAACTACAGCGTGAATTAGCAAGAAAAGTCAAAGAAAAGACAGATGAAGGAGAAGAGACGTCAGACTCATCTGAGTTCATCTGGACGTAGCAGCAACGGATCATTATTCATGTCTCATCCTTTAATTTACTAAAATTTAATCTGATATTTTGATATTATATATGTTGATTGATTATATGATACGTTTTGAAGGATTTGAGCAGATTTGGTTTTGGTTCATAGTGGCTTTCAATAAAACTATACATGATTTTACAATGTAAAACTTTAAAAATGAGCCAGAAATCTCCTCAGAGTCTGATTTATAGAACATTTTACTCCTAAAAACAAGGCAAAAATGTATATTTTTTAACAGTATTTAGTGATTTATGTAGCGATATAAAGAAATATCTAACACTCCCTCAGTAAATACCTGGAAATCTAACACTTTACCAGCACATGTTTAAGCAGATAACTCCTCATTTGCATATTTAAATATAAATTCACAGAAAAATATTGTATTAGTGTAAGTAGTCGGTTGGAGAGGTTTCTCAGTTAAAACATTAAACCCTATCCACCTGTAGTGCTTCGCCTTAAAGGGGAACCAAAGGCCACATCCACACGGTTTTTCCTGGGCAACATTTAGAGAATTTCTCCATAAACATCGATCCATTAGAAAAACCACATCTAGTCGTAGAAAGGCTGATGTACATGTCCCGGGCACATGACGCACTGAAGCATATCCATTTGCTTCTTTTCCACATTTAGCATTTGGTTTTCTGAGGAAAATGGAAGATAAACTTACCATTAGTCAATTCCCAGCGCAGCTCATTAGTTCAGAATCAGACTCCAGACCAACTTCCCACAACATCATGTTTATTCCTAGAAGGTTTAAAAAAGGAGGACGACATCACACATCATCACCAGAGAACCTCTTATAGGATGTAATGACTATTAGACTGTAAAGAGAGATGTTTGTGAGTCACTGACATCACCGCCATTAAATGAAACTTGAAAAAAATAAATTCTAAATTTTAAAGGAGTTTCTGCCAATATGTCAGGGGTTTAAATTATTTATGTTTTTATGGATTCTATAATGTGCACAATGGTAGAATGTGATGATGCATATTCTAAATATGGGCAAAGACGTATGAGCAATAGTAGTATTACTAAATAAATCTTTATTCCAATAAAAGGAAATTTACTTACAGGTGTAGGTAGCAAATCGGCTCGGGGAGTATCGGCGCTTCTAGATGACGTCACCGACTGGTTCGGCTCCCGCTGCGAGATCAGTTTGTGGTGAAACAACATCAATTTAATTTATTTTTCACAGTATGTTTGGTATGAATAGCTCGATATATATATTTTTTTATTTATAATTTTTAAATTTCCCACAAAAGACAAAAAAAATACGATGGCAGCACATTATTCACAAAAAATAAGTAACTCGAGTCCATTTATTCTTATAGTAGGCACGAAAAGATTTAAGAAGTTTTATTAAAAATATTAAATAATATACAAAATAATAATAACACAGCTTTTATCGATATTTCCAAAAAATAAAATAACTAAGGAAACCGCTCTGCTTCGATAACAACCGCTAAAACTGCTAACGGCTAAAACTGCTAACCTCACTTCCGCTTGTCCAACCAATTATAAAACGCAACGTCACCATCCCTGACGAACGACTACATGACGTCATCTGGAAGTGTCGGATACTCTCCAAGCCGATCTGGTACTGAGACCTGTAGAAACAGCACGTTCCTTTCCCAAAGTATGGAACATTTAACAAACGCGTGGGTTCTTCTTCTTCTTCTTTTATTTTTATGGCAACTTTTAGAAGCCTTAACGCCACCTTCTGGACTGGAGTGTGGTGCAGGGGGGCTTATAAATCTACATGAATTAAATTATATTTATTTATTTAAATTATATTTATTTGCAAAAACTTAAATGTAGTCCTTCCTGTCCTCTCACTCCTACCTACCTACCTACCTACCCACCCGGAGGGAATTACAACATCAGGTGTTTCTGCGTGTACCCCTGATTAATTAGAGGCTCTGAACTAACACGATTTGTGCGTCTGCACGTGTCAGTTGTGTGACAGTGAAGTAAAGGCTGTGACGTCCTCTGAGGCCTGATGAGGTGCAGATAGTGAGTGATTGATGTGTGTCCGCTAACAGGTTCAGGACGTCTGAGGCCTGTGCATCAAGTATAAATTTAAACTGACAAGCCTCAATTTAAAGCTGAAAGTCAATGTGTTTAACTTCACAGTCATCAATTTACATCCAACACAGAAGCAAAACAATGTTCTCTCATTGATTTCTGACACTGAGCAATAGACTAAAACACACCGAGCCACAAAACATTTTAACTATTATAAAACATATATTTATTCTAATCCAGTCTTTACCAAACTGTGTCTCTTGAGTCACGGCACAAATACATTATGCTGCTTTTTAAAACCATATTTACATTCTGAAAATGCTGTATCCATGCTCGTATCAAGCTAACGTTAGCTAACCACATTAGCTATCACTAAGCTAACAGGGTCACAGTAGCTTCGTTGCACATAAAAGAAAAACTCTTAAAAACCACAAGAAAGATAAAATAAAATAAACAGTGTAATCAACAAAAAACAGAATTAATTACTATTATATCAGCTAATTTACCAGCAGAATGGCTCTTTAAATGCCATCTCTGCTACGTACCCGTTGCATATCGTGTTCATGCCTCTTTAAATTAGTAAAGTATGAAGATGGTGCACAATTTAAAATGAAAAAGAGGAGAAAACAAAGCCACTGAGGATCCATGATAATTTTAGTAAAGTAAAACTGGATGCTACGAATCTAGACGGGACGAAGTAACAATAGTTTATTTTCATCGTGAATGAACAGAATATAAATCTAGATCTAATCAGTATCTGGTCTGACCCCCCTTCACCTTCCAGGCAGCATCAGTTCTTGGACACAGTTTTTGGAGGAACTCGACTGGTAGTTTCTTCCAAACATCCTGGAGAACTAACCCCAGATCTTCCTCAGATCTTCTGTCTCTTCATGTAATACCAGACTCAGTCCATGATGTAGAGACCAGAGCTCTTTCCTCTGAAGATAGTTCTTGTCTGGACGTTTGGGCTCTTTGTTCTGCTGCAGAATAAACCTCCTCCTCCCTGATGGTGTTGATGATGGATCAGTATCTTCCTGTATCTCTCAGCATTGAGGACCATTAATCCCAACTAAACTCTCCAGGAGCCTCCTCCATGCTTCACTGTTGCCTGCAGACTCTCATTATTGTAGCTCTCTCCAGCCCTTCAGTGAACAAACTGACACATATTTCACCTGCTGCTTCATCAGTCCAGATGTTTCTGAGCCCAGTTCCTACGTTTTGGTTCATAGTCGAGTCTCTTGGTCTTGTTTCCATGTCAGAGTTATGGATTTTTAGCTGCAGCTCTTCCATGACGTCTCCAGACAGTAGATGATGAACCTGGGTCAGTTCTGAACTGATGCTGCTGGACGTCTTCAGATTTCAAAGGGAAATAAGTTTCTAAGTTCCCGTGGTCGACCACTGCGTCTACGATCCTACAAAATCCCCGACTTTGTTCGAGTGAACCTCTAATGACTGATGCAGGTTTTAAGATAAAGGTGTAGTAACACCAGATATTAGATTCCTCTTCTGTTCGCTCACTTTGCATCGTGTAAATCTTAGTCCGCAGCGTTTTTCTTTCTGCACAGCACAGTGTGTGTGTCGGTGTCGCCCTGATAGAAGCTCGTATTAATCGACCAGCGCCTGCGTCCTGGTGACCGGGTGTGAAGGTGAAGGTGCGTCTGCGTTGACAGTCTCTTACCGAGGCCACGGAGCTGCTGCTGCTCCCCAGGGCTCCGACTATTACCGAGCCATGGATCACGTCTCCGCTGCAAGACCCTGGAGACAGGCCGAGACAAAGACATCCGTCTTACGGGTTTTTCCATCAGTGACTCCTGCTTCCGTCTTCTTCTGCAGCTGCATTTATTTATTTTATTTCAAGTTTTGATTCTCACGCCGGATTCAGTGAGTTAATCAAGTTGGAGGTGAATCATAAAATACGACACACGTTTGTTTACTTCCTAAAACGAACACGTCAAGACGCACGGACCAAATAAAATCCAGGTCGACTCAAACGCCGGCTTCAAAAAGGAGAAGATGACGGAGAAATAAATAATTCAACAGTTAATGTGACAGCACAGACTCTTAAAATGAGGATGGGAATTAATATGATGCAAAATGACGTCTGCTTTTAGTTTTTACTGTTTGGATTATTACCATTTAAATTAGCAGATCATAAAGTAATAAATCTGGCTATTTTCTATTAGAAATACACATCAGTACAAACCATAAACTGTAATTCTGACCCGAGGATGGTGCAAATGAAAGATAAGAGGATGCATGATGCATCAAATCCATCTAATAGCACTTAAAATGATAATCGTTACTTCTGCAGCACTTTCCAAATAAACAGTACAGAGAAAAAGAAAAGAAAAAAACACTTAGAGAAATAATATCATTGGACTAAATGAATAAATGAAAATGTAAGTGCAGGATGACTCATCAACATCTTTGTGCCACTGTTTGACCAGACACTGGTGCATAGTTGACCAATAATTCAAGATATGTCAAATAAATCCATTTAAAAATGAGAAAAGTTCATGTTTCCAGCAGTGAGCTCGTCTCTCTGGACTCTGGGAAGCGTCTCAGCATCATTACGCTCGGTGGACGTTTGTAACACGAGTCCGATCAATACTCATCTCCTCGCTCCGTCTCAGCGGCTGCAAACGAGTTCCTTAAAAGCAACTCGATGACGTTTTACCGACCTTTTTAAATGTCCCACTGAGATCTGAATATTTGTCATTAGGATTAAGCAGCTCCTTCATGGACTCAACATCTGGATTATATTAGACACGATTCTGCTATTTTTTAAGAAAATGTTTCATGCAGCACAAGAAATATCTCCTGATGCCACAGGAAGCAGGAAGTTGAGCCCAAAGGAAAATATTCAAAAGCTGAAACTGGAAAAAGAAAATGTATTTGATTATTTAAAAAAATTAAAAAACAAACAAACAAAAAAATTAAAAATTAAACCTTGCTTTTATTGTGTAGTCTAAAACATTTTAATTTTTTTATTTTTGTTATTATTTTTCTTGTTATTTGTAATTATTTTAAATTTTATATTTTTATTTTATAATTATTTTTATTCTAATTTTTTTGATTTTATATTATTGTTTTTTTATTATTTTTATTGGCATTTGTTATTATATATATATGTTTATTTTTAATAAATAACCAGAGTTGAAACTTATTAGGGAGAAGAAGCCAACACAAGGGAGGAAAGGAAAACCAGAATAAACCAAAAACAAAAGAAAAGTTATTTTATTATTTTAAAATCTCAAACTAAAAATAAAAAAGAAACCTTGCATTTTTATTTTCATTTTTTAAAAATATTCTTTTATTGTCATTTTCATTATTTTTTATGTTTTTAGTTTTTTCTTGTCATTTTTTAATATTTTTTATTTTTTTATTGTCACTTTTTCTTGTCATTTTTTAGATTTTTTATCGTAGTTTTTCATTTTTATTGTCATTTTGTGAGTAGTGTAGAACAAAAGAGAGAAAGTTGATATTAGACTTAATGTTTACATCTACAAGTCAAAAAAAACTACTTCTAGTCCAACATGAAGCCACAGTTTCCTCCGTCTAAACCTGAGATGAGGAGCTGGTTGGACTCGAGTTAAAGGCTCAGCTGTTGCGTTATTGACGGACGCTCCGTGTTTATTGGGTCTGGACGTATTTTAGGGACGAGCTCGGCCGTTACGTCCACTTTATAGAGAACACGGGACATGAACAGACATGAACAGACATGAACACATGGACAGACGAGCTGCAGAGACGCCTGAATCTCAGAGAACTAATATTATTTATTGTGTTTCCTCCGCTCTGATCAGAGCTGCTTCCAAAACCCAAATCCCGAGATCTCTGATGTAAGCTTAGTGTAATAACACAAACACGTACAAGGACAGAGATGACACCTCCTCCTCCTCCTCCTCGTCCTCCTCCTCCCCCTCCTCCTCCATGTTTGACCATTATAAATCATATAAATCACAGTGGCTGGAGCCTCCTGCACAGTTATTAATCCTCTCTGACCCTGAACCCGCTGAGTCTGAATGAAATAATTTAGAGGTGAATACGTTCAGTTTTATTGATTTAGACACAGATATTTAAAGGCTGATGTGTTCCACTGGTTCTAATAGTTTTATTTCTACCTGATCCACAGAGGAACCTCCCCTCAAACATCCTCCCCCACTAACAACATTCAGCACATTCACTGTCTTATGTCTCATGAGACCTACTGGATATTAGGAGGTGGTCATAATGTTATGGCTGCTCTCAGTCAGACCTTGAACCTGAGCAGATGTTGCTACTAAACTAAACTAAACTATGATCTCACCTTTAAAACTCAGTAGGAGCAGGAAGTTCCCCCCAAATGTTTGTCCCCAAGGAAACAATCTCCTCAACGTTTGGTTCCTACCTCCAGCTCCTCTAACTCCTTCATCTCCTCCACCTTCTCCTCCTCCATCTCCTCCACCTCCTCTAACTCCTCCATCTCCTCTAACTCCTCCAACTCCTCCACCTTCTCCTCCTCTAACTCCTCCATCTCCTCCACCTCCTCTAACTCCTCCATCTCCTCTAACTCCTCCATCTCCTCTAACTCCTCCAACTCCTCCACCTTCTCCTCCTCCATCTCCTCCACCTCCTCTAACTCCTCCATCTCCTCTAACTCCTCCACCTCCTCTAACTCCTCCATCTCCTCTAACTCCTCCACCTCCTCTAACTCCTCCATCTCCTCCACCTTCTCCACCTCCTCCTCCTTCACCTCCTCCATCTCCTCCAACTCCTCCAGCTCCTCCACCTCCTCTAACTCCTCCAACTCCTCCACCTTCTCCACCTCCTCCTCCTCCATCTCCTCCAACTCCTCCACCTTCTCCACCTCCTCCTCCTCCATCTCCTCCATCTCCTCCAACTCCTCCACCTTCTCCACCTCCTCCTCCTCCTCCTCCATCTCCTCCACCTCCTTTGATCTCGTTGTTCTTGTTGGATGCTAAAAGCCACAGTTGTAGCTGTTAATTAGCTGCTATTAGCACGTTTGGGTCCAGATGCTCATCAGCTCCGCGGACACATTAGTGGGTTTAAGAGCTAAAAAAACAAAAACAGGAAACACTCTAGAAACTCTGGAGGATATAAAATATAAAATTAAAACTAAAATCCATTTTTACTACCTGAGAAGCTTTATCCAGGAATCATTTTATCTCTTATAATAATAATTATAATAATAATAATAAAACATTAGGTTGAATAATAAAGAATTTATTGCTGCGTTTATTACTGAATATATTGACATTAACTCACATTTTTCCGTCATAAAATGATATTTTGTTGTAGTTGACTATATTTTCTAATGAGTATTAATTAAATACATGAAATATATATATTTTATAAATTATAATGAGATGTAACTCAGCTCGTTAACCTTAGAAATGAAACGAAGCATCTTTCCATTAGTGTATTTTATTCTAGTCACCAGTCTGGTCAGTGTGTTTCTCTTTTATTTTCCTTTAGACGTGAACCGTGTGTGTTTAGCTGCGTCTGCGTCATCTCAGGATTATTCTCCTTGTTCATTCACTCGTCATGAAAATAAAACATCTCTGACGCCCGGAGCAAGAGCCAGAATTAATTCTCGGGTTCTTGGTTTTCAATTTGCTTAACCAGCTCTTTGAATGTGACGCAGGATGAGATTTATTTATTTATTTATTCATTTAAATCCAGTCTGGGCCGAATTCACACACTGATTCATGTAGATGTTGTGGTTTTAGTTCGTGTGGAGCTGAATGAAGAGGCCGAGCTGCTTCTTCACGCTTCATCACCACCGGCTGATTTCACTTCTTATTCTTTCTTGGTTTCTTGGTTTTATCATGAGACAAACTCACTGTGTCACAGTCACTAGGTGAAAACCTTCCAGTTAACATTTCATCTGTGGTGGTTCTGGTGCTTTAGTTCCTAATAACTGAGAAAAGATGTTGACTCAGCTGTGGTTTTATTATAGTTTTATCTAATTGACAAGTGTTCCTATTATTTTGACATAGCACCAGAGACTGATCATCCAGTTCAATCAACACATTTATGAGGTTGTTTCTACATCATCAAGATTATTTTTATTGTCATTGTTTTTCATTTTTTTTATTTATTATATATATTATTTTCATTGTCATTTTTTGTCATGTTTTTATTTTGTTTTATTGTCATTTTTTCCTTTTTTATTGTCATTTCTATTGTAATCGTTATTTTTATGATTGTTTTTATTGTCACTTTTTATTGTTTTTATTTGTATTGTCTTTCTTACATTTTTATTATTTTTTATTGTTTTTTATTTTTAGTGTATTTTTTAGTTTTATTATTTTGTATTGTCATTTTTCTTAATATCTCTTATTGTTATCGTTTTTATTTGTACTATGCTTTTTATTTTATTTTTCATTTTTATTATATTTTTTATTTTTACTATACTTTTGAATTTTTATTGCCATTTTTGTATTTTTTTATATTATTATTTTTATATTTTTTTATTTTATGATTATTTCATTTTTTTTGTTGTTTTTTATTTTTATTGACATTTTTCACTGGTCACACAGAGAAAAACAGAATATTGTCTCTCATCCATTAAAACAGTCATGAAGGAGGAAACTGTCCAGTGTTAATATGAGAATTCATTCACTAATAAACCTGATGAAGTGGCCAGTGAGTGAACATGCAGTAGTTTCAGTGAATACCTGCAGTAAACTCATGCCAGTGTAAAGTTTAGAGTATTTTAACCATTTAACCATTTAACCATTTAAACATTTAAACATTTAACCGCTTTAACTGACGGGTTCAAGGTTCCAGAGCAGATGAAGAAACTGTTTCACAAACAAACAAAAAGGGAATAAAAGTAAAAGTAAATGAATCGGTTCTAACAGCTGATGCTCCTCATCTCGTCTGTTGTAACGTTGTGATGAACATGCACGACTCCCTCTGTGTGTGTGTTTGTGTGTATATGTAAGTATGTGCATGCAAATAAACCGCGTGTCCAGGTTTGTCTGCGCATCAGATTCGCCGTTGCCCCCGGCAACAGGGTCACCTCTGAATGGTATCCATTGGTTACCTAAACATTCTGGGCTGCGATGATACAGAGGAGAGTTAGAGGAGGTGACGTCCACACGTCCTCTTCGTCTCAACGCAATGATTCAAATCCAACTTTATTCATAAATATAAAATAAACCTAAAAACGCTGCATCACAAATGAAACGAGGCTGAGATGAGGATCTTTAGGTCCATGCAGCATGTCTGGTTGTTGTTTTTTGGATGTGGAGGGTAATAATATTTTTTCCATAACAATGAGATAATAACAAGATTAATGTTGCATTGAGGGAGATGAGCAGCTGTTAATCAGGGTTAATTAAGGGAGGTTTATTTTAAGTGATTTAAAGCGACTGTGGATTTAACGTGGAGACTTTCAGCTTGGACTCGAATGTTCACGACGTTTTTCTATCGTTTCCCCTTTTTCCTCATAAAGAACCAAACAGTCTGAATATGTTTAAAGACACATTCTCTCTTTGCACCAAAAGCTCTTCTTCTATTTAAAAATAAAAAATTCTCCACCTGGAGTCGAAAAGGTTCAGGCTTCTAAGTCAGTTTTGGCCTTTGAATCTTCCCAGACATGTAACGAGACAGAACACACAGAGGAAAAGGTTAAGGAGGACGATCGGAGACACAAACATTTATACGACTCGACTTCGGTGAAACAGGAAGTAGAAACTAAAGAGTTTGGGTTCGTTCTCTGACGAGTCACAGCTGATTTGGAGACATACACAACAGTAGGAAGGTGGTCATAATGTTACGGCTGATCTTTGTGTATTTACAGACACTAATTACTTGAATTTGAATTAAAGCTGAAACTCTGCTCTGGTCCCAGATTCTAGAAACTAAATCGCTTTGTTAAAATGTGACAGATTCAGGTGAAGTTCTGAATAAAAAATTAAATCAAACACGATGAAAGTGACGCTGAAAACCAGTTTTCTTTCTGTGTCCCATTCGTCCTCGTACGTCTTTAAAATCTCCTTCTTCTCTTCCCTGTACTCTCCTGTATTCCTCTCTTCTCCCCCCACAACCACCCCCTCCCTCCTCCCCCCTTCCTCCCCCCTTCCTCCCCCCTCCTCCCCCAGCATGGCCGTGCCGAGTTTTCCTGGGAAGGTATCAATGTAAGTCTCCTTGTTTAAATCTCCCCCCTCCTCCCCCTGCTTTTCTCCCCCCTCCTCCTCCCCCTCCCGCCTCCCTCACTTTGTGCTTTGACATCCCACCTGTTCATCCATCCACCTCTTCCTGCCCCTGCTTATCCCCCCCCTCCCTCCCCCTCCCTCCCTCCCTCCCTCCTCCATTCGTCTGCTAAGCTACTGTACCACCGGCTTCACAGATAACAGGCTGTAATAATCTCATCGTATCTGCGGCTGAAGTCCCAGTTTCTCTTCAAAGCATCAGTGGGAAGACGCGCATCAGCTGTTTTTTTTGTTTTGGTTTGTTTTGTACATTTGGTTTAAACTAAAAAACAGAAAAATTCAACATTTTTCAGACCCCAAACTGATGCAGAGGTTAAGTAGCTCTATATTAAAGCCTAGTGCTGTTTATAAATATATTATTATTATTATTATTATTATTATTATTATTATCATTTTGCATTCGATATTAAACTATTAAAATAATACACAGGTTCAAATATTTTATTATTTCTGCCCTAAACATAAACTGGTGCATTAATCTTGGCCAAGTTCAGGAACCTGATTGGTGATTGGTTGAGCAGCGATGGGGGCGGGGCCTACTGTGTACAGGAAGCTTTGATTGACAGGTCTGCCTCCATTTATCCCTTCACTAAAATATGTTGGATTCATCTTAAAAAGGCCTAAAGAAGCCAAAAAAACGTCAGACGTTGTAGAGTTCTTTAGCCCTGACGCTACGTTAGCTGGTTTGAGGCTGGTTTGAACGATGCTAATGCGCTAACTACTTTCCCCAGAACTCTGCTGATGCTTTTTTTTTGCCATAAAACACATGTTTCACAGACCAGGCTCCAGTGGATGCAGCACTAATAGAGGAAGATTGTTGTAATAGCCACATCCGCACGCCTGCTGACTCACCACACCTCATAATATCACTGCTGGATCATAACCCAGCTACACACCACACAGGCAGCAGATACTATCGGGTTCCTTGTGTATTGTAATTAATGCCCTTTAACGGAAAATATTCCATCGCATCCATCACACGATCCCCCGTGTAACAGAGCTCACGTGGTTGTTCTTGTTTTTTTTTGTTTGTTTTTTTCTTGTATTTCCACTGTAATTAGTTTTTTGGGAGGACTTCATTAAGATCCAGACTCTGTCTCTGCTTTCATTAGTTTACAGGTTTGTTTGCTTTGAGCCCGGACGCCAGGAAGTAGAGTAGACACTGATTCTTCATTGTGATCAGAGATGAACTGTTTCCCTTATGCTCTGTCTCAATCCCTGGGTTTGGTTCATCTTTGTTTCTCCATGTTTCTGTTCCTTTAACCTGATGTTTGGAGCTCAGAGAGGATGGATTTATACCAACCAGAGAGGAACCAGCTGATCAAAGACCACGTTCTCCAAAGGGGAGATTATTACAGGAAACTGGACGTGTAGAGTTTCTAGATGTTTCAGGTTTGAGGTTTGAATATCAGAAACATCAGAAACATCAGAAACTCGCTGGACTTGTTTCTGTAGGAAACAGAAACCACTAATTGCCATTAGCGTCTGGATAAACTAAAGCTAAGTAAACATCCGCCCACGGATAACAAAAAAAATTACCGTCATTCACCATTGGACGAAATTCTAAATTGGATGAACACTGGGAAGTTGGTGACGGCTGCAGGTTGAAGGACGAAGTAGTTTGGAGGAATTTGTTGGTAAAAACGACGCTAGTTAAACCTCTGAGATGTTCAGCCGCACTTTGAATTTTGCCAAGAGCACAAACTACAGTGAGTTACGGTAATTAAAAAACCACGATGGACAATAAATGATGGATAATTAGGATAATTAGTTAATGGATAACTAGATAATTAATGGACAGTTATAAATATGGACAACATGTCTCCACTTCCTCTGAACCAAACTGATGCTACTTTCTCAGGGACAATGACTCGTCCATATTTTCCAACTAATTGTCGCCATTATGTCAAATAACAAACTAAAACTAAACTTATCCAAACAAATTGACACTTGAACATTCATCAACATCATATTAACTACCTAAAATGACAGAAACCATCCTTGAAAATAAAACTTTGACTCGTATTCCAGTGTTTTAGTTTGGCCCATCCACAAACATGGAGGAGGCGGAGCTTATGATCTATGCTGCAGCAAGACACCAGGGGGCGCTCTACTGGCTTCGGCTTCTCTTTATACAGGCTATGGTTTAAAGAATGGCTTCAAAACAACAGGAAGTACAAGAGAATTGCGCCACTACAGATAAATACTGTTTCGGTATCTGTTCTTGTTCGTATTTGTATTTGACGTATTTGTGCTAAATACCAGCTGCTGTGTTATAAATTGGTTTAGAATCACGGTGAAACCCTTTTATTTATTTATTTATTTTTATCTGTGATTCTCTTCACTTCAATCAATGCTCCCCGTAAGCCATTTACAAAGTGCTCAGATAATTAACCTTCCTTTCTTCTTCCCTCTATTACAACCTCCATCCATCCTCTCTTCCTCCATCTCCCTTAAACTATTTCTTTTCTCTGATTCTTCAATCATCTGCTCCTTTCACCTCAATTTCTTTTATTCCATTTCCTCCACCCCCTCGCATTTATCTCTCCCATCTATTCACATTTTTTGTCATTTCTCCTGTCACGTTGATTCTTTTAAAGTCTCATCTACATCCCCGCTCGCATTCTTTTACGCCTCCCACTCGTTTTTGCTATTTTCTGCCCTCCTCACTTCTCTGTGTCTCTCTCTAGTTGTCCATGGAGGACACCACTTCCATCCTGCCTCGTCTCAAGAGGAAGTCCGCCAACACCTATGGGATCGGTGCCCTGGCTAAGTCCTCTCTGACAGGTGTGTCAGGTGTGTGTCTGTGCTGCTCGGTGGTAAAACAGCCCCCATGTTGCCTCCACATGCTCCACGACGGCGGCTCCAGGGTGAAGTTGTTGTTGTTGTTGAGCTAAACCAATTTTCTCTGTTGCGTAAAAGATAATTTCTGTTTTTTTTTTTTTTTCCCCTTGTCGGTGGTTATTTTAGTGCAACATAAGTGCAATTATCAGACCATCTGAAGCATATACCTGATAACGTAAAAGCCTCGCCTGCAAAAACAAAAAACAAAAACACGTTTTGATTGAGTTTAAAATCTGAGTCTCTGTTGACTCACATCTAATAAAACATTCATTCAGCTTCAGGCATAATGGAGATTTTACTACTTTCAGTTACATTTCTTAGAAGATGAGAGCATGAAAGAAGAGATTTAGTTAAACTTAACATGGTTAAAGTAGAAATTAAGGTTTTTATTTTATTGATTTTGTTAATTCTACACATTTGCTCCACAACCAAATGCAAAAAAAAAGTGCAAACTAATTACTTTACATCTCAGAAGTTGAAAGAAAGATTAACTTTTTAGTCTCATTTGTGTATTTTGCAAGTTTTTGCCAATTTATAAGACAACACATCCACTAACTGTACATAAAGATGGATGAACCATCTGAGATGTTACAAGGAATTTGACTCTAGTCTCAACACAAAGCGCACAAATAAGCGTAAAAATAAAAGCGTAAAAAATAAAAGCGTAAAAAATAGAACAGAGATGATGATCAGGGGCCTGAAAATACAGGAATTATCTTTGGAACTTTTCCACCAGAAGACGTTTTTATAAACAAACTGTGGAAGCCCTAAGCGGCCATGTGTTCACACATTATGTCTTCTGTTTTCTGGAGATCTCGAGTTAATTACCTCATTATCTCTAGAAAATTCAGTTTTCTTGAGATAATGTGTTAATTATCTCGTTATTTTGAGAAAACTAACTCAGTTTTCTTGAGATAATGTGTTAATTATCTCGTTATCTTGGGAAAACTAGCTCAGTTTTCTCAAGATTTCGATATATTTAAGAGAGTTCTGTCATACGTGACGTGCCATGCTGACTATTAATAATAATAATAATAATAATAATAATAGCCTAACGTAATAGGGCTACTGACAGGTGAGACATTTGTTTTGTGGTTTAATGTTTGTTAGATAAAGGTAAAGGTTCTAGAAAACGAAGCTTTTGAAAACAGAGGAAATAACATGTATGAACACATGGCCACTCAGGGCTTCCGTAGGTTTCACTGCATCAATGGACAACTTCACTCTGGAGGAGGAGGAGGAGGAGGAGCTTGGGACCAACATGGCCGCCCCTGTGGGTGCCCCCCCTTCCCCCACTTTCCTTTATCACTCCCCCTCTCTTCCATTGATACCAACAACAAACGTCAATGACGGACACATTTCAGAGTCATTGACGGAAATTCAATCAGATTTCAAAGAAACTAAAGTAAGAGCGATTCCTTACTTTGTCGACCCACTGAAGCATCTCCACAGGCGTGTTGGGTAGTGTCTTTGTAACGTGGCCGTGCTGCTGCTGGTGGTGCTGGTGCTGGTGCTGGTGGTGGTGGTGGTGGTCGTGCTGTGGCCTGATATCTGTGCCTCTTTTGTGCAGTGTCGTGTCTACAAGTGGCTCTCTGGTGTGTTGTGCTTCCAGCTGTATAGTGTCTTATGATGTTTAACTGTAGCACCGTATTTTCCGTTGTAAATAAATTTCTTGGTGTCATTTAAAAAGTGTATAGTATTATTATTGTTATTATTGTTATTATAATTATTTGAGAAATTTGAATAGCCAAGACCCCAACACCCTCCCCTCATCCTTCATTCTTTCCACTCCTATTTCCATCCCCATTTAGTCTCTGCAGGGAGTGTTTGATTTTCAAATGAGATTGTCTCTCTTTGTCTAAGGGGAAAACTGCTTCTATTTATAACTCTGCCTGTAAGTTGCCCCGTGGACCCGGGAAGAGAAATTTCTAAAGCTCTTTGTCTCTGTTGATTCACGCCAGCTTGATTTTAATTTAATAAAAAAAAAAAAAGAAAAATCTATGGAGTCTCTGTGCACTTGGTTTGAATCCTGTATTTGCATCTTAATTGGGCGTAGATTTGCCAGCGGACCCTTCTCAGTTTTTTATTTATTTTTTTTTTTGTTTACCCTGAGGATTATTCTCTTCTGCAGCACGTTTTTAATTACGTAAAGTCTAATGGACCTCATTTAGTCTGTTTACCAGGAGATGAGTAACGGCTTTAATTATTAATTTGTGTTCAGTCGTCATCAGGTAGCTCGATTATTAGTCACCTGACCATCACTCTTAAACATAAAGCAGCGTTATCAGTGCATGTATTTTATTATTCTATACTTATGAAATGAAATATTCACTTATTAAGTATAGAATAAGTGATTATTTCATTCAGTGAGCTGATAAGATCCCAGAGAGATTGATGCATTAAACTACAAGAAGACGTCTTTGTTTGCATTCAAAGTGGTCGGCAGAGCTTCATCTTAATTATTCATCCTTTACGTGGAGATTGAAAAAGCAATTACAGGGAAGAGAAATCTTCAGAGGTCGTCTACTGACAGATTTAGCTAAACATCCGCCAGGTTTAAGAGCCAAAGAACCACTTGTCAACACATTAGTTCAGTCCTATGCGACATTTATTGATCAGCCGTGTTACGGAGAAGCTTGATTTATAGCTGCCCATCGATTCTACGCTGTAGCCACGGTGTAACCTGACGTACACCTCTGAAGAAATACAACTACACGTTGCAGCCATGGAGAATGAATTACAGGACAATGCCGGAGGTTAGGCTAGGAGGCTATGAAGTGCTGCCATTATCTGGGAGGCTACAAGGGGCTGGCATTAACTGGGAGGCTAGAAGGTTGGGATGAGTTACTATGAGCTTAGAGGCTATATAGTCATCCAAGAGCTACTATTATCTTGAAGGTTAGGAAACGACACTATTAGCTGGGGGGAGCTATTGTTAGCTGGGAGGCTAGGAAGATCTACTATTATCTGAGAAGCTAGGAAGAGCTACCTTTAACTTGGAAGCTAGGTAGATCTACTATTAGCTGGGAGGCTAGGAAGAGCTACCTTTAGCTTGGAAGCTAGGAAGAGCTACTATTAGCTGGGAGGCTGGGAAGAGCTACTATTAGCTGGGAGGCTAGGAAAAGCTACTATTATCTGGGAGGCTATGAAGAGCTACTATTAGCTGGGAGGCTAGGAAGAGCTACTATTATCTGGGAGGCTATGAAGAGCTACTATTAGCTGGGAGGCTATGAAGAGCTATTATTAGCTGAGAGGCTATGACGAGCTACTATTAGCTGGGAGGCTGGGGAGATCTACTATTATCTGGGAGGCTAGGAAGATCTACTATTAGCTGGGAGGCTAGGAAGAGCAACTATTATCTGGGAGGCTGGAAAGAACAACTATTATTTGAGAGGCTACGAAGATCTACTATTATCTGGGTGGCTGGTAAGATCTACAGTTAGCTGGGAGGCTACGAAGAGCTTCTATTAGCTGGGAGGCTGGAAAGAACAACCATTAGCTGGGAGGCTAGGAAGATCTACTAGTATCTGGGAGGCTAGGAGGCTAGAAAGACTTGTTCCGCCGCAGAGGAATGGGCTGAAAAGCTGCCAACAGAGGTCAACAGTAAACTCCAACCAGTGGCTTGATGTGTCACAGCGTATCAGGACTAAAAGTCCATGCAGACTCATCCTGATGTGCGACTAAATGTGTATTTATTCGCTAATAGAGCCAAATCTATGGTAGGTAGTTGTCATAATCTCATATCCAGTCAAAAACTTACCTCAGTCCATCCACACCAGGACATGTCTGGCCTCTTCTACTAAACCTCTACATTACAGTTTCTCATTATCATTCTCCTCCCTCCCTCTGAGCCTCAGCTGGAGGTGTAGCCAGCCACAGAGGCCAGAAGTAGTTTTGACAGTGTGTTGCTGATCTGCCCCCCCACCCCACCACCACCCACCCCCACCTCCTGCTGCCCTCATACCTGCTGCAGGCGTGACTCGCTCCATGAAGGACAAGGTGACCAAGCCCACGGCCATGGCCCAGGGTCGCGTCGCCCACATGATAGAGTGGCAGAGCTGGGGGAAACCATCTGCGGGGCCCATGGGGGGCGCGGGACATACCAACCTGCAGAGGGAAAAGGAGAGGAGGATGGAGAACGACGCTTACAGCGACCTGAGCGACGGCGAGAAGGAGGCTCGCTTTGCTGCAGGTAAGAGAATGTACCAAGGAGAAGATCTACCTCCACACATTACCTTCATAACCTTTTGTTTAGGTTACGGTAAGTCTCCATATGTTGGGTTTGGCCAATCATCAATGCGTTAACAGGTAAAGACCCGGATGTGATTATATCACACCGGTACTGGCCTCCCCAGACTGGCTAAAACTATATTTAAGAATACAGTTTTAAATTCTATTACTCAACAGACCCACTGCTACTGGACTTCCCAAGGTCCAGGCTCAAAAACAGAGCTGATGGAGCCTTTTTAGCTGTGAGGCTGGGAAGAACTACTATTATCTGGGAGGCCAGGAAGATCTAATATTAGCTGGGAGGCTGGGAAGATCTACTATTATCTGAGAGGCCAGGAAGATGTACTATTAGCTGGGAGGCCAGGAAGATCTACTATTAACTGGGAGGCTGGGAAGATCTACTATTATCTGGGAGGCCAGGAAGATCTACTATTAACTGGGAGGCCAGGAAGATCTACTATTAACTGGGAGGCTGGGAAGAACTACTGCCTCAGGTTTATCCAAGCAGTTAAAATGGATACTTTTAAGTATGCTACTAGGGACTGGAACAGACGTTTCTGTTCCATTGGGATCGATTTACATGCTAATAATGTGCTTATATTTTAATGTAGAACTGATTATCAAAGGTTTACATTGCCTCATTCAGTCTGATTGAGCTACTATTAGCTGGAAAGTCAGGAAGAGCTACTATTGTGTGGGGAGTTAGGAAGGGCTACTATTAGCTGGGAGGCTGAGAGCCTAGGAAGAGCTACTATTAGCTGGGAGGCTAGGAAGAGCTACTATTAGCTGGGAAGCTAGGAAGAGCTACTATTAGCTGGAAAGTCAGGAAGAGCTACTATTGTGTGGGAAGCTAGGAAGAGCTACTATTAGCTGGGAAGCTAGGAAGAGCTACTATTAGCTGAGAGCCTAGGAAGAGCTACTATTAGCTGGGAAGCTAGGAAGAGCTACCATTAGCTGAGAAGTCAGGAAGAGCTAATATGCCAGAACACTGAAGTCAACAGACTAACTGCTATTAGACTTCTCGATGTCCAGAGTCTTTTTAGCTGGAAGGCTAGGAAGATCTACTGTTAGCAGACCAAACCCAACCAAACTGTCCAACTCAAGAACAGGTTGAAGCTGCTCGGACCTCGGATCATTTAAAATCATCTCGCTGGCCTTCAGTCCAGGTTGATTTATCTTATTGCACAAACACAGTTTACTTACCTCTTGTCTTATTGTTTCTTCCTCTTCAGGCATCATGCAGCAGTTTGCGATCTCAGAGGCGACTCTGTTTGGCTGGAACTCCATGGACGGGGAGAGTATGGGAGCCGGCTCCAACCAGGGCAGCGTCGCTCACCTGAGCGAAGTGAACCAGGAGAGCATCACCAGCAGAGGTACAGCGCTCTTCAAAGCCCTCTGAGTTTCTGTTCTGCACAGATACTAATCCTGATGCAGCCCCGTCCACTGGTTTCCCAGCCAACTGCGAAGGACTTTTTGAAGGGCAGCGCACAGCTGCACATATCTGCCTTTCACTTCTACGGGGCAGTCGCTCAGAAAACATCCAAATGACAAATCCAGATGACAGCCTTGTCATTTCTGAAACATCAGAGGACACTCGAACGAAAACACAGATGGGGTTTCATGTGTGAAAATGAAGTAAAGATTTTTTAAAAATTAGCTATATTCAAAGAAGTAAGTGTTTTAATTAACCTTTTTCACTTAATGGTGACATGAGATGCAAACTCATATCATGATTTGCGGTTTGAGGCTTTCAGCAAGATTAAAAACAAAGAAATGCGTCTGACCTCATCTCACTTACAGAGTAAACTGTTTTCCTTATTGCTTCTCGTTGGTGTTTAGCAAAG
This sequence comes from Mugil cephalus, assembly GCF_022458985.1. Classification (NCBI taxonomy): domain Eukaryota; kingdom Metazoa; phylum Chordata; class Actinopteri; order Mugiliformes; family Mugilidae; genus Mugil; species Mugil cephalus. The sequence goes on along the minus strand of NC_061783.1, from coordinate 22,855,051 downwards.
CGGAGCTCGGTCCAAGACCCGAGGGATCCTGTAGGTTAGCGCAAGGACTTAGCCCTGCTCTCATTAACACCACCATATGGACTCTGCTCTGTTTCATCTAGCATGTCACAGCAACACAAACACAGCGGCGATTACAATACTGCTGATCATGCATCTACCTCAGGTTTATCCAAGTAGTTAAAAGGGACCTTGCTACTATTGAAGGTGCTAATATTTTAATGTTGAACAGTCTGATTGATCAGTTTGATCTGATTGGGGCGGTTTTATTTGCAGTAGCTCTGATGCTTTATTATATTTAAGTCAGATTATTTGCTTAGATATCTAATTAACTGTATCGGAAATCCTTCTATCAAGAATGACAGAGTTTTACTTGCAGCAAGGAGCTAATACATGAACTACAGCAAGAACAGGATGGACTGACAGTAGCGTGGTTGGTTTCACTTTCATACAGTCGATCCTGTCCTAGAATGGAGACAACCTTGTCATAGCTAGTCATAACAAAGGAGGCTAGGAAGAGCTACTATTAGCTGGGAGGCCAGGAAGCTAGAAAGAGCTACTGTTAGGTGGGAGGCTAGGAAGAGCTACTATTAGCTGGGAGGCCAGGAAGCTAGAAAGAGCTACTGTTGGGTGGGAGGCTAGGAAGAGCTACTATTAGCTGGGCGGCTAGGAAGCTAGAAAGAGCTGGGTGGGAGGCTAGGAAGGGCTACTATTAGCTGGGCGACTAGGAAGCTAGAAACAGCTACTGTTAGGTGGGAGGCTAGGAAGGGCTACTATTAGCTGGGAGGCCATGAAGCTAGGAAGAGCTACTGTTAGGTGGGAGGCTAGGAAGAGCTACTATTAGCTGGGCGGCTAGGAAGCTAGAAAGAGTTACTGTTGGGTGGGGGGCTGGGAAGGGCTACTATTAGCTGGGAGGCCAGGAAGCTAGGAAGAGCTACTGTTAGGTGGGAGGCTACGAAGGGCTACTATTAGCTGGGCGGCCAGGAAGCTAGGAAGGGCTACTATTAGTCTATGAGTTGAAGTGTTTGTGGGGACCAGACTTCCAACCAACTTCCCCGGCTACAAATTTCCATCTATCCATCCATGTCTTTCTCACACCTCCCCCTCGTTTGTGCTTCCCTGTGCAGACCAGGTGCTCCATCACTCCTCTGCAGACGTCTGGCCTCACACCTACGTCTCCCAGGGCCTGTACTGCCTGTCGTCCTCGGACGGCTGGGACCCGATCACCAGCCAGCCTTCGGGCGTGGCCTCGCCTGCCGCCGGCTCCTACATCATGGGTGCTGGTGATGATTCGTCATCCATACAGTCCTACAGTGTGTTTTGGTAGCGTCCACTCTCTTCTGAGCGCCAGGTACTAGGTGTCTTATGTGCCATTGCAGGCGGCGGCAGCGGAGCAGGGGGTACCCCGGGTGATGGGTACGAGGGGACGGTAGGAGGTTACCTACAACAGCACCAGGCGAGTCAGCTCTCCCTGCAGCAGCATAATCAACTCCAACAGCTCCAACACCTTCATCACTACCAGCAGCAACAGTTTCTGCAGTACCAACAACAACAGGTCTGTAACCCCGTAGAAAAATGCTGCAGTTTTTAGAGTAAACAACAAGCCTGGCAGCACAACTGCCTTCATTAATGGTGTTAGATTAACAAACAGTCTCATATTTTAGACTACGATCCAGCAGTGTGATGAGATTATACTACCGAGTGTTTTTCTGACAATGCAACCGAGCTCCTACATCTGTGTCTGGAAACAAAGACCTTGTTTATGGCTGTGTTTTGTGCAGGCAGCATTAACTTGTTGTAAATCATCTGCTGTCGTTCAGCTCTCCCGGCTCTCTCTGCTGGAAGTTGTTTCTTTTTTCTTTTTTTTTTTTTTTCCTTTGCCGGCAAACGAAGTGAGTCATGATGAACTGTGACACCCGAAGACGTTTTTCTGGCTCGGTCGGTGCATTCTCAGAGCTCATTAAATAACCGTGGGTTATGAAATAATAACTCGAGAAGGTCAGGGACTGTGTCTCAGAAAAGGTGTACTGATCCAAGACCTCAAAGGAAATGAGCTTGTTAGCGTGACTGTGTGTATATTATAGGGCTTAACTGGAGAAGGGAACTATTGAATGCATTATGTTACATTTAGGATAAAACCTTCCAATCGGTCAGTCAGTTTTCCGAAGCATCTGTTGGTGAGTAAGAGCTTGAGACGTTTCTCGATGGTTCCCACCGTAAGTCATCTTCCTCCTGCACAAATGCTGGAAGAATAAAACTGAATTCCACACATGCATCCTTCCTTTTCCATCCTTTGTAGTCAAAGTTGAATAGGGATAAGCAGGAATTCTAGACGTCCCAAAACCCTTGCACAACATATCCCGGTTCTTCCAGGGGAATCTTATCCCAAATTTGGCCACTAACGTAAGGCTCCCATAAGGAACCGTCCCCAGATGCCAAAACTACTTTAATTATCCTCTTTTTGAAGGAGCTCACCACTTTAATGCAGTGGAGATGAGTCCCTGTGATCCTGGGAGCTGTGTTGTTTGGGGTAGGGTACTCTCAGCGGAGGGTACTGCTTCATGGGGCAGCATTACCTCATGAAGCCAGACTTGCGAGGGGCAAGAATCTGGCAGCCGGGGTTTGATCCATGGGAACCAGGTGGGCAAAGCCAGAATAAACATCACCTGCAGGACGATCGGGCGTCGGGTTCAGGTGCAAATGCACAAACCCTAAAACCCTTAAATGGATTTGTCTTTTCCGGAAAAGATCCCAGTTGAACGTGCATGCGATGCATCAGCTTGCCGTGCCTCTGAAAATGTCATGCAATTCTCTCTCTCTACTTCCAGACGATGGATCCCAGGCTACACAGTGCCTCCCATTCCCTCCAAGCCACCCCCAACAGCACCATCCACAGCCTGGGTCCTCCCACTCACCCTCGTCTGGCCGATCTGTGGGGAGTAGCGCAGGTCGAGGCTCACCAGGTAGGCACCTCGTCTGCTGAATCCAAATGATCACATTACGGACGTTTGCAGACAGGATGACGGTTTAATATGTTCTGATGGAGCGGTTATGACACTTTGCAAGGACACAGAGACGCGTATAAACTCTCAACAGTCGCCCCAGACAGTGTTAGTCTTGTTACTGTCGGAGGTTTATGTTTGGTTCCATCTATCAAATGATAAAAATCTGTTCTTATTGATTTTTTTTTTTTTTTTTGCAGGAGATGAGCTGTTTCTGTTCGTTTCTCATTCGTGATTATGCGCTAACGGTTTGTCTTATGGATGTGGCTTTGTTTGTACCAGCAGGCCTATTTAGCACACATCTGTAGTGCAGTGATTGATGAGCTGCCAGGGAAGCCAGCAAGGTAGGAGACAGGCTGGAAGTCCTGCATGGAGCACTGCCAGAAAAGTCTGCATGACAGCCTGAACCTTTTTTTTTTGGAAAGAGACATCTGTAATTCAGCCTGGTCGTCAAGAGTGGCATGACACAGAGTCTGCAAGTTCACATCTCTGGGCATTTGGATTCTTAATATTTCTCTTTCTCTTCAATGTCCTGCAGAGGTAAACCAAGCCGGACAGAACAACTCTTAACCTGCTTCTTCTTCTTCTTCTCGTTTTATTTGTCTTCTTTCTGGAGCGTGTCAGGGATCCCTGGACTTAAATACATGCCTCTAATTTAATCACGATTTAATCCCGTTGAACTTGACTGTTGCAGGTGGACATCGTCGCGCAGCTGAATGCACACATGGCCGAAATGGTGGGAGGTGGAGTGGTGGAGACGGTCGGAGAGGAGTCTGAAGGCATCTTAGAGCAACATGAGGAGGAAGAGGAGGATCTAACGAAGGTGGGGAGTGAACTACCTCAAAACGAAGTATCGATACCGGCATGAATTTTACTCAGCATCCAACATCACTATTGGAAACACTAAAGTGCACAAATGATGGAGCCAGCAGCACCTCTGCCTGTGGTGTCTCATGAAGTCTTAATTTCCTGTCTCCGCAGGTAGAAGAGGTAACATTAACCCTGGAGCCAGAGCCGTGCTCCCTGACACCGTCCCCGCTGAGGGAGGACGCCCCTTCGACCAGAGGCTCAAGCCCGGGTTTGGCGACGCAGATCTCCGAGTCGGTCAGCGGGAGGATACCGTTCGACGTCACGCCCTGCGTCGTCCAGTCTCTGGAGGAGAAAGACGAGGAGGCGGACGAGGGCTCCGTCGTCGTCGTCGCGACCAATTGAACCGAGCGGTCGCGACAAGACGAACGAAAAAAAATAAATAAATAAATTTAAAAAGAAAACAGGAAATAAATACTCCAATAATCAATCAAGCTATTATCCCAACCCCTCCCTCTCCCCATCACAAATATTTACCTACTCTGAGGAACTTTTTCAGATGGAAACGTGGGATGTACACAAACTAAATGCCAAGAAGCCCCTGGTGGAATATGACATTTAAGACAATGAACACATGAGACTTCTTGAACACAGCGACCACTGAATCAAACCGTGTGAGGATGAGATGGATTAATAATAAAAAAAACGTTTGGACCAACTGGACCCAAAGAACCAGGACTGAGACACTCAACAACAATAAAAAGAAGAAGAAGAGGAAGAAGAGGAGCAGACAAGAAAGAGAAGGGCCTATTTAAAAATTCAGTGCAATACAACAAACACGGACACGAACGGGTTTTGCAAAGACTCCGGTGCTCGGGTTCGAGAAGCTGTTTCTAAAACCTAGAAATGTCCGACGAACCTCAAACTTGATGCACTCGGAGTTATTTGCAAACCACACGATGATCTGGACACACAACCAAAAAGAAAGTGCATGCTTTTTAACAGTGACCTAGCCCTAACCAGTATAACACAGTATACAAGGTAATAATATATCAAATTGCTTTTTATAATAAAAATAAAACAAAATCCAATAAACAGATACGTATTTGTATGAATGTACGACTGTAAGTATGTTGACATGACGCACTACTCATGAATCCTCCTTCTTCTTGAATCCTATTTTGGTCTAAAACACAAGTCAACACGTCTCAGCTGTTTGTTATCCTGCACTTTATTCAACACAACACGACAAATGGACGTGATCTGAATGTTCATCATCAGCTCGTTAAGATGAAACATCTCGTTAAAACAGAGACGTGTTAAAAACACCCACCTCTGTCCAACAGTAACTGTCCTCTGAGTTGTTCTGCTTCTGTCTCTTTTGAGTAAGAAAATACAAAACACCAATCAGCCGTAACATTATGACCACCTTCCTAATGTTGTGTAGCTCTATGAAACAGTTGTGACTGAATGGACATGGACCTTCTGAGGTGATGAATGTTCTACTTGTTGGAGCAGTTGTGGTTGTTGTTGTTGTGGTTGGAGAAGTTGTCCATATTTTATCCGCTGCAGAACATTCAGCTCATGTCCATTTTTTCTTATTCGTCCTTATATATAATATATAAATAGATAATATAATGTGATGTCTCCAAACAGACAGATGTCTGACACATGTGTTTATTTGTATTTTAGGCCATAAACGTAAAGAGAAGACAGAGCACCAACCTTCACTTCATTCTCTGTAACTAAAGTCCTGAGTAGTTTCAGTTTTATCTTTTTTTATCTTGTGTCTTCTCCTTTAGGGATGTGAGCTACAGGTCTTTTCATTTTCTCCCACAGGATAAAAGTGTTTAACAACAGCAAACATCTGTCAAGGTCCAGGTCGAACATCGAGACGCATCAACGAGTTCTATGCAAAACTACCAATGATGTTGTTCAGCCCCTGACCTCAAACCGAGGAGGTAAAATAACAGATATGTATGAATATCAATCAGGACTCTGCACAAGTTTCTACAAACCAGAACCACGTCACAGCCTGTGTTCCTACAGATATAAAAGGAATCTATCATTAGCCTCGATAACTGATCACAGATAATCATCTGTCCTCTGTTTGTCCTGGTGTTTGTCCAGAGATCAGCGTTGGACAGGAGGTGGACATGAGCCAGAAGGTCCTGTTCTCCTTGTTTCAGTCCGGTTTCTGGATAAACTACGACCAGAAAAAAGTTAATGGTGCAACTTTCTGCTCCTTCAACTTCTGAAAATTAGTATTTTATGTCAAATTTAGATGAATTAGACGTCAATTATCTGTTTTTAAATTGACTTTGGAAGAATTCTGCCAACCCAGAAGTAAGAAGAAGATCTAATAAAATCAATATGGAATTTCAAAATCTGTTCAAATCTAATGGAAATAAGCAAATGAGTTTAAAAAGGCAGAAATGAAACCTCTGGTAAAAATAAAGTTAGGTTTGTGCTTTTGTTGTGTTAACCTGACAATTTTTATTTTCATTTTATTGCAAAACTTCACAGTTTTAGCATCATAAAAGTCACGTCTCAAGAAACGATTGAGATAATTATCTTACTAAAAACAGTTTAAATCCAAACAGGGACAATGCTAATGCTAAAAAGGAATTATCTGTGCACTTAAATGGATTCTTTAAGATTTAAAATGTGGAGCAGTTTTTTGTTTGTTTGTTTTTATTATGACCAAATCAAAGCTAAAGCTGCAACTTTCTGGATGAAAATTTGTATTTTAGATGGATTAGACGTCTTTTATCTATTTTTAAAATGACTTTGATAGAGTTCTGCCACCCAGAAGTGAGAAAAAGTTAAAATAAAACCATTATTTTATTTCAAAACCAGGTAACTAAGGTTAAAAAAAAGCAGAAATAAAACCTCTGGTAAAAATAAAGTTAGGTTTGTGCTTTTGTTGTGTTAAACCTGACAATTTTCATTATTTCAAGGCTATTTTTATTCTGCGGTTTCTCAAGAAAGTCGACTGAAGCCTGAACTTTTTGCGTTATTGTGAGATGTGTTGTCCAACTGGAAGGTTGTGTTTCTGTGTTACCTTGACTCGGTTCTCGGTCCAGACGACAGCGTAAAAGAAGCAGCAGCAGCAGAAGAATAAACGTCTTTGGAAACGTCTGCAGTTAAAACTATTCCTCCTCTCGTCACCTGGATGAATAAAGTTCACATTCAAACACATGACAGACAAAAAAAACCCTCGAAGCGTTTCACATAAAACTTTATTCGTCTACGTCGTCGTTCACAGTTTTAGAAATGCTGACTCGGCTAAAACAACAACAATGAATAAATAAATAACCACAAGCACAGAAACTCCTTAAGAAACGTTTTAGACATTTTAAAAAGTTTTTTTTTTTATGTGTTTTTTATCTTTTTTTTTTGTTAAATCTGCAGGTTTAAAGACTTTTAAGGCACCTGAGAAACTGAAACCAGAGACGAGAGGAGATGGATGGTAGATGGAAGGAGGTCACAGATATTAAAGTCTCTGAGATTTATGAGCACGACGTAAGATTGAATCCACTAAAAGGTGAGAGGGTAGTTCAACGAGTCTTTAAGACAAAACAACTGAGGAAGCATTTTTAAAATGCACGGACAAGGACGTCCTGCATTTAGCAATAATTTAGAGCAAAAATAACCAAGAACAAACAAGTTACGTCACTTTTTAATTGTGCACTAATGTTTTTTGTTGTAAAGTCATAATGATGTAATTCATTAAGCTAAATGTCAGCTGTGATTTAAAGCCAGTGATTAAGGTTTTTGGAGGTGGACGTTGGGGCTTTGGAATCTGCAGCTCTGTTAAAAAAAAAAAATCAATAGCGACTGATCTCATCTGATAAAAGGCACAAACGAGCCGAGGTTCACTGGGTTCATCTGGAGACGTTTGTGCTAATGAGGCTAATAAAAAGACTTTAAATCCCAACTGGGACAATGCTAATGCTACAAAGGAACTAATGTGTTTACATAAATGAATTCGTTATGATTTAGGGTTATTTTGTTTTTACTATGATAAGACCACAGATAAAGCTGCAACTTTCCTCGGTAAAATTAGCATTTTATGACAAATTTAGACAGATTAGACAAATTCTATCTGTGTTTAAAAAGACTTTGGTAGAGTTCTGCCACCCAGAAGTTAAAAAAAAAAGATCTAATAAAATCAATATTTAATATCAAAATCAGTTATTTAAAATGATGAAAGTATTAAACCTATAAAAGCCACATGAGAGGCACAAATGAGTTGAGGTTCACTGGGTTCATCTGGAGACGTTTGAGCGAATGAGGCTAATAAAAAGACTTTAAATGGGACAATGCTGATGCTATAAAGGAATTAATGTGTTTACTTAAGTGGATTCTTTATGTTTTAAAATGAGTTTTTTTGTCGTTATTATGAGCAGACCAAAGCTAAAGCTGCAACTTTTGTTCGTCGAAATATGTATTTTAAGTCAAATTTAGACAAATTACTCGTCTATTATCTAATTTTAAAATGACTTTGAAAGAGTTCTGACACCCAGAAGTGAGAAAAAAGCTCAAATAAAACCATTATTTAACTTCAAAATGAGTTATTCGGAGAAAGTGGCGTCTACGTCTGTTCAAAACTACTGGAAATTATAAGTAAAGCTCAGAGAAATAAAACCTCTGGTCAAAATAAAGTTAGGTTTGTGCTTTTGTTGTGTTAACCCGACATTTTTTTTATTATTTACAGATTATTTTTATTCTGTGGTTTTACTGAAAGTTGCAAAATTTGCAAAACACGGTTTTAAAATTATAAAAGCGTTATCTCAAGACACATTTGAGCTAATGATGCTAATAAAAAGACTTTAAATCCAAAGAGGGACAATGCTAATGCCAATGCTAACGCTAAAAAGGAATTATGTGTTTACTTAAGTGGATTCTTTATGATTTTAAATGTGTAGCAGGAAGAGTTTTCTCATCTCAAGCTGCTCCCGACTCTAAAAAAGTATTTGTCAGTAACCAAGTAAGAAAAAGACAAAAACACGAGTAGGAGGTGAACATGAAAGGTCACAGAGAGCGTATGAAAGGAGAGATGTGATCAATGAGACAGAAGACGGAGTCAGAAACGTGGGATAAAAAGAGGTAAAGAGGCGTCCAAAGACCAGAGCAAAGTCAAATAAAATAAAATAATAAAAATTAAGAGAAGAAACTATTAAAAAAAGGTTTTCCATTATAAAAAAAACATCAACATCACTCTAGTTTAAGCTAAACCATCGGCTCATCATCACTGTCTTCGTCCTCCTTGTTGAGTCCCTGCAGGGGCCTCAGGGTGGAGGGAGGGATGGAGGGAGGAGGAGGAGGAGGAGGAGGAGGAGAGGAAGGAGGGACGGGGGGAGGAGTGGAAGATGGAGGGAGGTTGAGGTTGCTGTTGTAGCTGCAGCTACAAGCCCCCGTACTTGTACTACTACTACTACTACTACTTGTACTACTAGTACTACAGCTGCCCTCCTCCTCCACCTCCTCCTCCTCCTCCACCTCCACCACCTCCCCCTCTGCCACCTCCCTCGACGTGCCCTCGATCCAGACCTCTGTTTCAGTCTCCTGGTGGTGGTGGTGGTCGTGAGGTTTGGTGGTGGCGGTGGTGGCGGCGGTGGTGGAGGAGGAAGAGGAGGAGGAGGAGGAGGAAGAAGGAGGAGGAGCAGGCTGGGCGGCAACAATCTCAGGCGAAGGGGGGGAAGTGGAGGACAGGGAGGAGGGGGAGGAGGGGGAGGAAGGAGACGAAGGTGGAGGTTTAGAGACAGACTTGTGGTTGCTGACGTCCCGGAAACTGGCCAGAGGAGGGCGGAGCCTGACCCCGGAGCGGGTGGAGCCCTCGATGGCCTTCTGGAGCTGGAGGAGGAGGAGGAGGAGGAGGAGGAGGAGGAGGAGGAAGGAGAAGGAAAGGATGAAGACAGCGTGGAAAGACTTTAGACTTGAGTTGACCTGATGTCCTCACCTCTTTCAGAGCCACCACTCCCACCAGTTTCCCGATGCTGGTGACGTAGGCGTGACTCAAGCCCAGGAGGGAGAACAAGGTGTGGGTCTGAGGAGATGGAGGAGACACAACCACAACACAAACCATCACTGATGAGACACGACAGGACAAAGACATGGGGAAAGGAAAGTCTTCTGTTCGTAATGCAGCCGTACGACCGGTCAGAGTCTGGAGGCTATGACATCACAGCACAGGAGGTCACCATGGTTACGCCCTCTGGAGATTAGCTGCATGAGTTTGAATCAAAACTAAATATAAAAAAACATGAGGAAGAGCTGCTCTTGGATCGACTGAACCAACGCATGGGAAAAGCAGTTGGGTCAATAAATAACAAGTTTATCGTAATCGATCACATTTTTGTTCTTTTTCAGGCCTAAAATCAAAATGTAGGGAAAGATTCTTCTAAATATTATATATATACAGCTGAGTAAATATATTTATCTATTTATAAATATACTGTTGAGATGTGATAAATCCACATTACTTTATATTAAATAACTAATAAAGAGGAGGAAGAACAAACCTCAGGTCATGTGATCTGGATTTAACGTGAATGTGTTCGTAATGGGAACAAAACGGAAACAAAATCTGAATGAGCTCATTTTATTATTGTTTAGTTAATTAGTTGATATCTAGTCATTTTTTATTAATACGTTTTTACTTTTAATTAAAATGTGTGAAAGATGTATCCAATGGATTCAAAAGTGCCTTAATTATATATTGACCCCACAGATATATTTTATATTTTTACAGATACTTCAGATAAAAGAGAAGTAAATGTTTCGCTGCATTAGAAGAAACCTGGTGTTATGGTGTCAGGTTATATTAATTTATGCTGTATTTTATGTATTTTAAGTTACGTATTGTACGGTTACTTCTCAGTAAAGCTCTTAGCGTTAGCATCTTTTATTTGGCCACATTAATCATAACTGAAATTACCTAAAACTAACTCAAACTGAGTTAGTGCTTAGTGCTTTGCTTTGCTCTGGTTTGGTTTTTGCAGTGTTGAAATCAGGTCCATATAAACATCAGGAGAACAGATTTCTGGCCTCATGTCGATGTTCGTGGACCATTTCTTTATTTATTTAGCTCTTATGGATCATGGTCGAGTCCTTAATTTAATCTGATAACCCACATGTTTCCTGATCTCTCTGTATTTATACGTTTCACCATGTTTTTGCCACTAAGGGGGCGTGGCCTTGGGCGCTCAGTGAAATCACACCACACGTTTCCTCCGTTTCCTCCACGTCCCCGATGAGACTTTACCACCGTTCAGTCATTATAAAGCTCAGGGAAACGTTTCCTCCACCGACCTTGTGCAGCGACGTCCTCTCCACCAGCTGGAAAGGTGAAGGGTCCACTCGTATCTCATCGATCTCCATCGGCTTGTCCATCTCAGCCTCTTCCCACGCCTTGATCTGCATTTAAAGAAAAAAAAGAAGAAGGAGAAGTTAAATCCATCCTTGTATTTAAATGCATGAGTTCAGCCAGAGGTCGTGTACATATACAGTGCAGCATATGATTAAATGTATCCGGCCACAACAACAGCTGTTACATGGAGCTGAGCGGAGTCGCTGTAATTAAGCTTCCAGAGGAGGACAAGGTTCAGCTGTGGGAAACCTTGAAAGCCCCGTGTTGCGTCCTTGCGTGTCACCCGTCTCCCCGCAGAGATTTAAGATGTCTGACACCTTTTAGCCTCTCGGTGGATTGTACCTACGAGCCTCAGCCGGCCGTGACAGAAGCAGCAGCACAAATTTACAGGGAGCGTTTCTGGGGAAGTGCCAGGAAGAAGTCGAGGCAGAAAGAACAACCCTGGAGGACGCACGACTGTTCAACAGCAACCAAATAAATAAATAAATAAATAAAAAGGCGTCTTATTTATAAGTCTGTCTGGGACACCACTGCACTTAAAAAATGTATGGAGTAAAAATCATGTCAAACCACAACAAACAAACTCACTGCAAATACAAAACATCATTCACAAACTACAAAGAAGCATATTTCTAAAATTACAAAAAAAACATCATTCAAGTACAAAAAATATTTGAAATCTTTCAAGTGCAAAAAAAAAAAAAATTAAAGTACAAACTACAATCTTTCAAGTGCCAAAAAAACATATTTCAAGCACAAAAACATTTCAGGTCAAAAAATATCCTTCACGTACAAACTAAAAACTTTAAAATGCAAAAGAATCCTTCAAGAATAAAAACATATCCTTCAAGAACAATTTGAAATATTTCAAGTGCAAATAAAATCTTAAAGTACAAACTAAAATCTTTCAAGTGCCAAAAAACATATTTCAAGTACAAAAACATATAATTTCAGTTCAAAAAATATCCTTCAAGAACAAAAATCTGTTCTACAGCTACGTAAAACTGACAGATTTTGCTGATAACCTCCCCTATAAACAATAACAATTTCAGTCTTTGTTTAACTGCAGATAATTAAGGAAATATTTATGTAAAACCATCGCGTCATCGCTACCGTACCTCGTCAGGTGTCATGGTGTCCGACAGTGGAGGAGGACGAGGCTCCTGGAAAGAAACCAGTGAATAGTTAGTGGGGGTGTAGTTATATTAGACAGTAAGTGAAGGTTAGAGCAGGTAAAACGGACATTGGGAAAGATTTGACAGACTTTGTCAAGGACTAAACTGTCCAAAAAAATCCAAATATAGTTCAAGGCAGGAGAAGAACTGGAGATGGAGTCGTGGCTAACAAGCTAAGCTAAGCTAACAAGTCAACGGTCCCGCTTTTAGAAAAGAACTATGACGTCAGTTGAAGTGAAGCGTTTCAAGTGACTAAAGTACAAGCTTATTAGTTTAGGGCTCATCAGCCATAACATTATGACCACTGATGGACAGGTGGAAGGATTTGAAAGACTTTGACAGGGACCAAACTGTCCGAAAGAGTCCACGTTTGTCCAAATACGGTTCAAGGAAGAAAATAAACCAGAGACAAACCAAGGATCAGTGGGAACAATCCAACAGATGAGCTTCTCTACGGCTGCTAATCCTTTAAACATTGACATTTGCTCGTTTGCTCATGAGCTGAGGTGATTCTGGAGTCTAATGGGGTCGTGTGCAAATAAAATGTCAGTACCTTTGTCTTTTGGTTAGCAAGCTAAGCTAACAAGTCAACGGTTGGCGATGTCCCAACTCCTGCTTTTAAACCATTACAGAAAGAAAAGTTTTTATTGACTCAACTTTAAGGTAACAGTTTAAGGCTAACCTGCCATAACATTATGACCAGCTGAGTGGATGAGTGGAATGATATGAAGAGTCCAAACTGTGGTGGTTAAACGATTGTTGGTCCAGGTTTCTACAGATGTGTCTTGGTATCGGCGGTCAGTACCAATAAACAGTGGTACTAGAGGAAGGAAAAGAACCAGAGACAGGGGGTTTGGACCAAGGCTGATCCATGTGGTTTAGAGCCAACAGACTGAAGAAGAAAGGAGTCAGAACCCACTTTGGGTTTGTTTTGCATGAGTCTTTGTAGCTGTAAACTGGTCAGGATGTCCACTCACAACAGGAGGTTCAGGTGGTGGCACGTATCAAAGTAGCATCCACGTAAAATAAAAAGCCAGGAACCAGGGATCTAAGAAGAACGTCAATATCTGGTGGTTTTAATGTTTCTCAGTGAACTTAATCAGCTAGATAATATAATAATATTCTAAAAGTCAGAGTCATAGTTCAGTGCTGGAGGGTTGTTCCTATTGTGTTTCTATTCAATATTCAGGCTTGTACATAAAAAGCCAGCATAAAATAAATAATAATAATAAAAAAAAAAATCCCCACTGAGGAACAGAACAGAACTGAATCCATAAACATAAGGAAGAATCTCACTGGTAACTCATGATCCACAACAACAACAACAACAACAACAGAAATCAAATTCTAATCTTTCAATCTTACAAGCTGCTTATTTCCAGAGTGGTTTTTCCTTCATGCAGACGACATGTGTAGCCCCCCCCCCCCCCCCCCCCATGAACCAGGCCCGAGCTGAATATAATGACTCTCCCTACCTACCGCCAGTGTTTTGGCTTTTGCCCCCCCCTCCATATCCGAGACGGCTGAAAGAAAGATGCTTGTGTGTTCGTGCACGACTGTCAATCAGATAAGGATTCATCTACCTGAATATAAAACAGGCATCACCGTGTAAAAAAAATAAGATATTTAAATCATACAGGTTCCAGTCAAAGAATTAGAGTTTGCCGAATGGATGCAGGGTTTCAGCCACAACATTAAAACCAGCGTGGCCACACGATTACAATAAGAAATGGACAAAAAACGTGGAGATGTAAACACACCTGCGACTGCCCCTCCGTCTGTCTGCTCTTAGAGGTGAAGAGGTTTCTGAGCGTTGTGCTCATGGACTGCAGAGGACCTTTATCTGAGACAGAGCGAGAGAGACGTATAATAGCAGAGAGAGTGGGTGAAGGTCAATAAATTACACAAACGCAGCCTCGGAGAAAATAACACAACTGCAAGTGGAGATTTTGAGGAACCAAAGAATCCCCTTATTGTTGTTGCCTGGATACCGTTTCACTGAGAGTCTGTGTGTGTTTGTGTGTGTGTTATGGGCTGCTGAGGAGTTTACTGCACCACAATAGACACAACACACCATCTGGTTACTCGGAGGCTGCCAAAACAGTCCCTCATTTGCTGTTAAGTTATTAATTTCAGTCGTCGGGACATCTGCCGAGGACGAGACAAACGAGCTCCAGTCAAATTTGGTATCATCATCATCAGGACGTTCTTACAAGAGAAACGTGCTTCAGGTTTACAATCTGTTTTCCAAATACAACAGAGGGACTTATTTACTGAAACGACTGGATTCTGGTTCACGAGGTCTCAATTAAATTAAATGTCAGTTTATGTTTTAATCACGGATGGAGATTTTGAGGTTTGTCTCAGACGCATAGACTGTATATAAATATGGACACTGGCCAAATTGACGCTGTTTTCCCGGGAACACGGGCGCCACCATGTTGTCAGTTTAAAGACTTATCATCATCCTTGTAAAAAAATTATTTGAAGTCTATTTAAGTGTCACATGGCCACGCCCCCATCTATTAAATACAAATCCCCCCCATAGTGTTTCTTTTGCGTTGCTAGCATTCGTCAGCCGGAAGATGGCAGGCAGACATATAGGTGTCATACCTGGACATTTACTCTATTACCTCCTTGAATCTCAGGATTCCAAAATGTTAAATTAATTAATCATGACACGAATAGAGAAAGAACCTAGCCAGTAACGTAACTCAGTCGTTACCTACTGTCATTAGCTAACATTAGCATCTTAATCTAAAGTAATTAAGTGTTTGCATGGACGTATGACTGTCCATCTCTGTCCAAACGTTTTATGCCCTAATGTCATACATTTATTCAGTTTTTGTCGCTCTCTCTCGAGGGCAGCAGATAAAATCTTTTAAATGTTTATTTTTTTTTTAATATTTTAAATGGTTAGAAAGAACAATACACAACACAGCAACTTCTCCTTTGTTTTCATTCATGAGGGGGCGTGGCCTTTTCAGTGACGTAGATTTACTTTCTTCTATAGTTTGGTCCAAGTCCCGCCCACTAACATGGAGGAGGCGGAGCTTATGACCTATACTGCAGCCTCCAGCCACCAGGGGGAGCTCTACTTGCTTTGGCTTCCCTTTAGAGGAGCTATTCAGCTTTATACTATGGTCTAAGGTCAATAGAGTGATTACAATCGCATTAAGAGATATACTTGCTGATTAGTGTTTTTTTTCTTATCAGTCGTCTCTATTTCATTTCCATTTTGTAACTCGATCTTGGCTCCAAAGGGTCATTTGTAATGATTTACTCAATGTTAGATCTTGATAATTTGGAGTCGTTGTCCGTGGGAGGAAAACTGTCTGATGATGTTTGGAAGAAAAGCCTCGACAGGACACGCTCGTCATCAATCTGTCTGTCAGTTCAAGGTGGAGACAAATTCATCCCTAACGTCGACCCTTCGTGTGATGGATGTAGGCGAACACCATTCATTTAAAACTTCATTCATGCGTTTCATTTTTTTTTTTTTTGAGTTCAAGGTGAGTGAATGGAACAGTAGGGGGCGCTGTGTTCGTGTAATCAATCAGTTAATTTCCAGTTATTTTGGTCCTTGTAACAATCTTAATTAGTTACCAAAGAGATTTGTCACCAAATTAATGTATTTTTTGTGTGTGTTGGATTTATGTTATTTCCACAATATTTTCCCTCTAGTTTCACATCTTGCATATGTTGCTTTACTTTTCTCTGTTGTCATACTTTTTAAAATCCAATGAGCTTTCAGGCTCCTGTTGTTCGGCTTTGTATCTTCTTCACACCTGGACCAGATGCAGGTCATGACACATATTTAAATAATAAAAAATCAATCGGATCATATCTGAATCCATATCGGTTTCCTTCAAATCAAGATCGACTTGAATCAGAAAGTCGATTATAGGCAAAAACGTCCCAATTTCATAGATAAGCTAAAAAACACCCGGAGACTTCGTCACAGACAACAGAGACAACAGAGACTCTACTCTGGTAGAAATGTGAACAAATGCCAAAGAAAGAACAAATAAAATAAGGTTATTCTCCCTTAGTTAGAGTTAGAGACTAGCAGCAGGAAGCTAAATTAACTCAATATTCTTCCATTTTGAACTTTGAATCCTTCCTCCTGCCTGGACTTGTCCTTGTTCCTCGTCCCGTTTAACTCTGATTGGACGACTGCCCGGTCCTACTCTCCAATCAAGCTGCACCGGGATTTAAAGGGACTCTAATTAGTTAATTAGGGCATCTATGGTTTAAAGAGAGCAGCTCACTTCTGTGCCTCCTGGTTTGGTAACTATTCAGTCGTGGTTAATGGTCGTCTGTGTGGATTCTGTGATCACCTGCTACCTGTAGCTTCGTTATTTCTGTTATTTCTGTCTCTGCCGGATAATGATCTGTTTACATTTCTTAAACCTCCTGGAGACTGAGCCGGGTTTTGTTATTTTCACACAGCTGCACACACTTCATCAGCTACTCTTTGTTAGATCGGAGAGAAGTGCCGCTGTTCTGGCTGAGATTGGTTTTGTGGATTAGGAGCCTGTGTTTGAGTTTGATTTCTTTCTCTGATTTGGCAGCTTTTACTTCAGCGCTGTTAGTTTTTTTTGTTTGTTATTTTATTTTTTTTTTTTGTCAAATATGATTCTCTGTTGGGTGCACAGACAATATAAAAATGCACTGCTCCTCAAAAGTGAAGCCAAAGCAAGTAGAGCTCCCCCTGGTGGCTGGAGGCTGCAGTATAGGTCATAAGCTCCACCTCCTCCATGTTAGTGGGCGGGACTTGGGCCTAAAAACTCTAAAATACACTTCAAATATTTGTTTTGAAAGATGGTTTCTGTTATTTTCGGTAGTTAATATAATGCTGATGAATGTTTAAGTGTCATTTTTTTAAGATAGGTTTTGTCTTAGTTATTTGACGCTGTAGAAACAGAATGTGACATAAATGTATAAAATATATATATATATATATATATACACACACACTGTAACTGGTGGAGGTAGAACAGAGCTTAGTATTAATTGAGAAGCTCTGACTCTGTTGAGGCTTTTAAAAAGAGCCTTAAAACAAATTTTTATGCTTTTTAGGCCTTTGATAATTTTCTATTTCTTTGACAAATTGATGTTGATGTCTGTATTTTACACGTTTTTACGACATGTTGCCTGTGAAGCATTTTGGTGAAAATGACTCAGAAGATGGCTCCGCCCACATCCCCGGGACAATGACATCAGTTTGGCAACGACAGGAAGTGGAGACACATTTTCCATATTTAAATACAGACTGAATTAAATAGCTAGAAAAGCACGATAAATGTACGAGCTATTGTGTTCAGAGAGTAATTATGAAAACAATGATGCATGATTTGTGTGCAAACTAGAACCAGATGCTTTGAACTTTTATTTTATTTTATTTTTTTTACATGTTACATAACATCTCATTGTTTTTTTATGATTAATTGCGACGGGTTCTGCTTCCATAGTTTGGGAGCAGCGATAAAATGCGTCTGTGTCCTCTGGGCATGAATCTATTTAGCACATATGAGAACCTGGTGAGCTGCAGACGCCATCTGGGGTCTGACTGAAACGCTTCGTCATATCAGCCGACAGAGAGAAGTAGCAGAGACACAGGGAAAAAAAAAAAAAGAGGGAATAAATCCTATTACATCGTCTCAGGGAGGAAAACTTGTCTGAAGGAATCGATATTACGATGACAGGGCCCCCGCCAGGCTGTCACCCCCCCCCTCCCAGACCGGTCTCCATGTCAGATAAGTCCATAGAGACATCAGAAACTACACATGTAGTTTGAGTTGTAAAGAAGGTGTTTAAAGCAACGGTACAAATAATAATAAGTGTGCAGAGTTTCTGCCATATTCTCTGTGAATCAGCTCACCAGAACCAGAACCAGAACCAGAACCAGGATCAGGATCAGGATCAGGATCAGGATCAGGATCAGGGTCCGGATCAGGGGCGGTGTGGTTTAACGAAGGCTCCCGAGGCTTGGGAGGGGGCACGGGCCCGTTCCTCTCCTCCTGCACCGGGCTTCCCTGCAGACGACAACTAGATTTAACCCGACAGTTAATGAGGAGCCTTGACTCAGGCGGAGAAACTCTCTCTGTGAATGCACGTAAAGAATGAACGTAAAGCGCCAGGTCCTCACCTTCTCTCCGTCCTCCTCGTCCTCGTCCTCGTCCACGAAGGCGAAGGACTCCCAGCTGTGCTTCTGGCCCTGGTCCTGCTCCCGTAGGATCCGACCCTGAACAATGGAGCGAAGCAGGAGGGTTATTATTATCACCGTTCTTCAACAAGATGCTTCACTATTAGCTTATAAATAAACGAAAAATAAAAAGCTGCTTAAGAGACGTCAGCAGATGCTTCGTCTGCTAAAGAAAATATACAGTTCTACTTTTAGCTGCTCCCGTCTGCATGAATGAGGTCACCACTTAGTAAAATATCACGTCTTCTCAATCTGTATGACAGCTGCTTTATTTATTTTATTTATTGTTTTATTTATTTTATTTCTTGGACTATGTCTTCATTCTCACACACAGGCAGTTTCAGCTGAACAGTAGCAGCCTCGTTTAGAGACACAATCACCATCCAAATTAATAATAACCTGTTTTGCAATTTAGGTCAAACATTAAGCTAATTATTGTGTTAACGAGTAGGTTTGCACACTGTGCCACATCTGTTTTATGAAGCAAACCGATTGATTATGCAGGATCAAATATATTTACCCGGGAAAAGGGAAAAGTCAAATTAATTGTAGTTTACTTTGAAGTTTAATGCGTAAGAGTCAAAATACACCGATCAGGCATAAGATTATGACCACCTTCCTGATATTTTGTAGGTCTCGCTTGTAGTGACTCATCAGAGAATGGACAGTTTTGGATCTAGTTCAGTTCTTTATATTTTTTTGAGTTGCTCCGAAAGTGTTTTCTTTTTGGCTGCATCCTTCTGCTATCAAAGATCTGTCATTGCTATTGGGGGGGGGGGTCTGGTCTGGTCTAGATGGTGGCTACATATCTGAATAACATCCACATGAATGAATGCCAAGTCCAAAAGTTTCCCAGCAGAACACTGAACTGTCAAAAGATGATTTAGATGTTATTTCCTTCTCCTGTCAGTGGTCATAATGTTGTGGCTGATCGGTGTGCTTATCTGAGGTGTTCAACAATAGATACACAAATCTCTCGTCTTTTGCCATTTCAATAAAAGCAAAAAACATTCATGAACTCCATCATGAGCTGTTCAGGCCCAGTCAACATTGAAAGGAATTTCAGTGTTGAAATAAACGAAGTAAACTTAAACGAAGTAAACTTAAACGGACGGATTTATAATCACATTATCATATCATATAGTAAAAATAAATAAATAAATAAATACTGGTGTCACCTGCGTCAGGAGCCTCCTCTCCGGAGACAACCACCAATCACAGAGAGCCAGAAGCTCCAGTCTGTCAATGCTGCCCAATAAGATCATAGAATCTGGAAGCACAAAGAAAAAAGAAAAACGTAACTGATGTCACTGATTCCTACTAATGATACTTCATTCATTCATTCATTCATTCATTCATTCACCTTTGGAGTCGACCAGCGGGATGGAGTTGAGCGAGGAGGAGTCCAGGAGGAGTTTGACTTCTCGGTACGTGGACTGGGAGGAGATGAACTTCACCTTCCTCACCATGATGTCCTCCACGAAGATGTTGTACTGGCTGTGGGACGGAAACACGTTTCAAAGATGGAATAAATAAATAAAGCAAAACTAATCAGTCCTCAGTCTCTATTCTTCAGTGGTTCTTCCACATAGAAGTGACTGTGCAGAGCAACAACTACATCAGTTCAATAAATCCACTAATCGCTCTGCAAAAGGAAGAAACAAGAATAATTCATACAACAACGATCATGTTCAAAACCAAAAACAATCTACTACCAAGAAATATACAGAGATTATTCACTGAGAGAGAAGAGAAGGTTATAATTTAAAGGGTGGATTTCATTTAAGAAATTCAGAGGGTGCACACGGCTAAAAAAATACCAAAAAAATACTGCTTTTTGTGTGTGGTGTCAAATTATGGAATAGGCTGAAAACTTAACTTATAACTTAACTTAAAACAAAATAAAATGTTTTTCACAAGCTACAGGGACGAAGGTTATTGATTGTCACCTGGTTTTCACTGTTGTTTACATTTACTGTTATGAGTTATTAGTTACTTATATATTATTTATATATAAAATGGATGTATATATGTAGATATATGTATGTGTATATGAATGCATATATATATCATATATATATGTGTAAGGAAGAACGTAAAGAGGGAGATAAACAACGATTATTCCTTCTGTATTTTTACATATTTTTTACTCTAAGGTTGTTTTTTCTATTCATGAGTGTTATTTAAATGTCAGTGTCTTTAAGCCTTTAAGCAAAATTTAATTTTGTTCTCATAATGAAAATAAAGACTCTTGATTCTTGACTGATTCTGATTCTTGATTCTCATGAATAATTTATGGTGAAGGTTCCGCCCCTTTTTTCAGACATGTAAGTGAAATTATTCTGCTGCTTTTTTTATTTTTATTCATAATTTTTATGATTGTATCAACTCTCTGTTTGATCATTTGTTTTATTTGCTCGTATACACGTATCATTTTGCGCGGTCCAGAGGTTTCCTCCATCCTCCATCCTTTCCATCCATCTCTTACCTCATGTGTCCGAAGCCGAGCTCGGGCAGGTACGGCAGCTTCTTGACCTGGATGATGGAGTCGTAGAGGGACGGCTGCAGGCCCTGGGCCACCATGTTGGCCAGGATCACTGCCACCATCATGGGCAGGATGTGGGAGATCTGTCCTGTCAGCTCGAAGCAGATGACGGCTGTAGACACCGTGTGAGTCACGGCTCCGGTCAACGCTGCTGCTCCTGTCACAGGGAAAACAGAGGAGGAGGAAAATTATTATTCCAACTTGTTGCTGCACAGATTTAAAAGATGTAATTTAACCCTTCAGGTCTATTTATACTCATCCACCTTTTATGATGCTCCATAGTCACTGTGCAACATTAGTACCACACACAGTTTATCACACGTTGCATCAAGCTCAGGTCACTAATGACCATAAACTAAATGCACATATTACACTAACTGGCCACTTTATTAGGTACACCTTGCTAGTAAAAGGCTGGATCCTCTTTTATCTTCAGAACTGCCTTAATTCTTTGTGTCATACTTTCAACAAGGTGTTGGAAACATTCATCAGAGATTTTGGTTCATATTGACATGATAACATCACACAGTCGCTGCAGATTTATCGGCTCCACATCTATGATAAGAATCTACCGTTCCACCACATCCTAAAGGTTCCTCTATCTATTGGACTGAGATCTGGTGACTGTGGAGGCCATTGGAGAACAGTGAACTCATTGTCATGTTCCAGAAACCGGTTTGAGATGATATGAGCTTTGTGACATGGTGCATTATCCTGCTGGAAGTAGCCGTCAGAAGATGGTCCACTGTGGTCATAAAGGGATGGACATGGTCAGCAACAACACTCAGGTAGACTATGGCATTTAAACCATGACCCCCCCATCATTACTCCCCCACCACCAGCCTGAACCGTTGATACAAGGCAGGATGGATCCATGCTTTCATGTTGTTTAAATTCTGACCCTGAAATCTGAATATCAAGACTCATCAGACCAGACAACGTTTTTCCAGTCTTCTATTGTCCAGTGTTGCTGAGTCTGTGTGAACTCTCAGTTTCCTGTTCTTAGCTGACAGGAGTGGCCCCCGGTGTGGTCTTCTGCTGCTGTAGTCCATCTTCTTCAAGGTTGGACGTGTTGTGCGTTCAGAGATGGTATTCTGCATTCATTGGTTGTAACCAGTGGTTATTTGAGTTACTGTTTCCTTTCTATCATCTCCAACCAGTCTGCCCATTCTCCTCTGACCTCTCACATCAACAACTCACTGGATATTTTCTCTTTTTCAGACCGTTCTCTGTTAAACCCTAGAGATGGTTGTGTGTGAAAATCCCAGTAGATCAGCAGCTTCTGAAATACTCAGACCAACAACCAGACCATGTTCAAATTCTCTGATGCTCAGTTTGAACTTCAGCAAGTTGTTGATCACCTCTACATGAATAAATGCATTGAATTGCAGCCATGTGATTGGCTGATTGGCTATTTGAGGTAACAAGTAATCGAACAGGTGTACCTAATAAAGTGGCCAGTGAGTGTATTTGAAAGGTAAATGTGAGTCTGATCACTCGGCGCGGTTGTATAAGTGGTATAATGTTTGTTAATGAATGATTCAAAAGAAGGAGGAGAAGAACGAGGAGGAGGCAGATTTAAAACCGAGAGAGACGAGAAGAAATGTGTTGAAAAAGAGCAGAGAAAATAAAAGAAAGTCACATAAAAGAGGCCCAACACAAAAACTGATGAATGAGGAGGTAAGTAAAAGGTGGCAGGAAGCACGGGTGAGGAGAGAAGTATGGAAGGAGGAAGGAGGAAGGACGAGGACTGAAGGGAGGTTTCTGGGTCAGAGGCTGAGGACAGAGGAGCAAACCCACGGTGGCGTTTAAGTGTCAGAGGGAACGAGGAGGAGGAGGAGGAGGAGGAGGAGGAGGATCGAAGGAAAGAGGGGTTGACAAGACGAGGGAAGAAGTGACACTTGAGGACACTTGACCAGTCCTGACGAGTGGAGGGGTTGACAGTTAACGAGCAGAAAGACGAGAATAGAACGAAGGACGAGGGGTGAGACGAGGAGGAGGGGGGGGGGGGGGGGGGGGGGGGGGGGGCGTGGACAGTTCAACTTCCATGATATGTTTTTTATTTTTAATCATGCGTTTAGAGGCGGAGGCTGAGAGGAGGAGCAGGAGACTAACCAATGACTGCGTACCCTCCGGGGATGATGCGGTAAAGGATGCCGTCGAACACGATCCCGTGAGGGAACAGGGTGGCCATGATCTCCCCGACCAGCCGGCCGAACGCAGCCCCTGGGACACGGGACAGGGAAACACATTTAAAAACACATTTCATTCATTTAGTACCAGTACACGACAAAAACAGGTCTAAACGAAGCAGAAGAAGCTGCAACAAACCTAAAACATAACGTCCACATATGAGGACGTCAGGTCCAGGATTAATTTAAGTGAAGTGTTAGTTTGACTTTGGGTAGCTAATTAAAGTTTTAAAATGTGTCTCCTATAACTTATATCAATATCATGTAACTAGTGTTAAAGGTCACATCACTAGACCTCTTTACTTACGACATTTGCAGGGGAAAATTTGGGATTAAATGCGTTAATGTTGTTAGTCTCTATTAATTTTTTTGCCGTGTCATATTTTCTGATGCCTTGTGTTTTATAACAAGCCTCTTCCTGCACGGTCTCACTATTATTTCAAAACAAAAACTGTGAATTAGTGACCGTTCTCTTTGGAGGCACAATGAAAGACCTATACACTATATGGGGGAAGGTGGTCATAATGTTATGCCTGATCGGGGCATGACGAGCGCTCACCTAGAATGAAGACGGGCATGAAGGCGCCGGCCGGGATCGGCATCGTGGTGGCGACGGCCGACATCCAGAACTACAGGAGGAACGAAAACACGAGATGATTATGATCCAGATGTTAGAGAGAGATTTAAGTTTGTTCGACGGCTCGACGTCCAAAACTTACAACCCGAATATTTAAAACGCTGTCATGGTCACCAATGATCATGGTTAAAGAAACGAATGAATGAGTGAGTGAATGCATATATAAACTAATATCTCTGCAAACAATTAAACAAACAGGACCAAGTGCTGGAGCCACGTTATCAACCATTTTTATTTACTCTGTGTCCTTTAATCCACATTTCTGGAAATTAGAAAACCTCTTGAGACTGGACCTCATCTGTGTAAAGGTAGAGCACATCTACCTTATCTAGCTCTATAACTCCACCCAGGAACAATAAATAAAGACGACACGTGAATAAAAAAAGGAGTCAAATGATAATAATAATAACAGCAGCTGTTTAACTCTCAGGCTCCTTTTAATTTATCACCATCTCGTGTCCAAAAACTGCTATAAAAACTTAACGGATTCATATTTTTTTCTGATTTTTTTTTTGCATAAATCTCTTAAACCACTTCAGCACTTCACAAAACGACCAAATTCAAATTTAAATGCGAGTTTGATGACTTGAAGTCACTGTTGTTTTTTACGTAAAAAAAAAAAAAAACAAGAAAAATTTGCTATTTTCCTTAAAACTAATGTTTTAATGCTGAGGATTTTCTTCCTAAAATCAGCCTTGGATATGACCATAATTATCTAAAATATTAACTTGATTGCATTATTTTTTTTGTGTAAAATTTACTACTAAAAACGTCCCATTGACTCCCATCATAAACACATTTTTTAATCTCTCAGCCATGACACGATAAAATCATCCATTCTGGAATATTAGGGTTTAATTTACGAGGTAAATGGTGAAATTTGTCATTTTTAATGTCCAACTCAGCCTTTTCTTCGTTACAGGGGCCGATGAACGAGATGCTGCTTCATTAGTTTTTGTGCTTGCGTTATTGAGCTTGGCAGCTTTTACGAGTCGTGTCCTTAAATGTGATCTATGGTAAATTTTACGTCCTTTTTTGGACCCAAGGAAGATCAGTGGTCGCTGAGGCTGCAGCTAACGAGGATTCATCCACGAAACAATAAACAATCGTAACTTCCTGAACACGTCGTTGTCAGGATGTCGTGCTCCTTTGCAACGGGATGAAGAGACGTAACAGAAGAAAAATGAAGAAGTGGAGAATCTGGAAATCATGCATGGCCGTCCTTGAGCAAGGCATTTAATCAGCAGCTGCTGCAGTGGAGCTGCTGTAGCTGCTGTAGCTGCTGTAGCTGGACGGCCGCCAGCTCGATGTGGGAAAGCGTAGGAGTGAACGGGTGAAAAGATCAAACTCCTCTGCAGGGAAAAAAAATAAATAAAATAAAATAAAATAAAATAAATAAATGAACCAAAGCTTTATGCTCTACCCTTCAAATGTCACCTCCACTGTTTGTGTCCAAACACTCGTCAGAATGCAACTTCAAAATAGCTCGACTAATAATACGCTTGGTTCAGGGCTGCAGAGCCCATCAGAGATAATGACTACCTTTATATGTGTGTGTGTGTGTGTGTGTGTGTGTGTGTGTGTGTGTGTGTGTGTGTGTGTGTGTGTGGAGGGGGGGGGGTTGGCTCTGATTCTAAGGAACTGGATTAAAATCTAAAAAGTCATTAGGACGTTTCTCACAGGGACGACGACAAACTCCGTCTTCTTCTTCTCTATTAATCCTGACAGTCAAACACAATCAGTCAGAGACGCGCGCACACACACACACACACACACTCATTCTCATGCAGACAAACACACAGAGGCGTTCAACACTTCTTCATCAGTGTCACAAAAACCCAGCGACAGATGGAAACACCGAGATGCAGAGTCGACTCCACTGTTTCAGATAAAGACAGAGAATACAAACGACTGATTATGTGTTTTTCTCTAAGATTTATCCGTGGATTTATGAGTTTTAAACATCCAGAGGGTCGTCTACAACCTTTTATGACAATTCATATAATCGTACACTAAACAAGCTCTTTCTGCCATAGATTGTAGGTAAAAGGAAACAAATCAATACGATAACATTTGTATTTTAACCAAAGAATATTTACTGCAGCA